>NW_027109708.1:37067-41692 GCF_000696795.3 Halyomorpha halys
ATAAAACCAGGTAATTATGTCATAAATCATTAGAAACTATTTCTTCAAATCTTAATTCAGGACTTAATTACCTGATTGCTAAAATATGATTTAATAATAAATTTTAGAAATTCACAACAACAAAAATGTAAGAAGCAAATATATATATTTATTTGATTTTCTAGTTTCTGAGTAGATAAAATTTGTCTTTTTAAAACACCAAGACGATGTTTTACAATTAGGCTTATGTCTACCATGTTAATATGTAATGTAAAACATCTACTATTTATAAATTTGTATTTTGGACTCACTACTAAACCCTGACCTTTGGGAATGAAACCCAATAATTGTTATAATTATGCAATACATGATTATAATTTATATTTATTATAATCGTTTCTGAAAATGTGGTGCCTGCCGCATGTTTTAATCATATTTCTTAGGATTGTTTTTATTTATTTATTTTATTTTTTTTTGTATTTTATTTTCGTTTTCTCATTGTCTCCCCCCGACATAGTTTTCCCCCTTGTTACTTGGGTATGACTGTGTGAACCACTGGTTCGTGCCTAATAAAAGAACCCCTGACAATGTGGTAATCTAGTCGGCTGCTCTTCCGTTAATAAAAGTCACTTTGGAGACGACACGTTCCCCTATATTGCCATCACTCCCATCATTCACCTCAGGCACTGTATACATCCTTTATTTTCTATCTTTAGACCCTTTCCTTCTCCATTCAAACCTTTTTCTCTTATATTTGAACCTCTGCAAGTAGATACAGAAGTGATCTGGAAAGGGTTGTTGTACTTAAGTTGTAAATAATATATAAATATATTTGTCCTGGAACTGATGTTCCCATACAATATATTACAGTATTAAAATAAGCATATTACATATTATAAGTATATTACATCCCATGAAAATAAATGAATGATATAAAATATATTTATTAGATTCAAATATGCAAATTTTATATACAATATAATTGCGTACTATACTTATATAATACAAGTATTGTATATGATTCAATGCAATAGAAAATTATAATTCTTGAAGGAAATATAATTTGATGAAATTTAAATGATAATGAGAGGAAACATTGCGGACTAGGAGGAGTTATTGCTTCTACACAATTTTCAAATAATGGCAAGTACCCACATGCGCAGGCGTGTGGATGGGACATTATGGTTTGTAACAAACTTGCCTCGATTTGCACTATTGATACATTTACAGGTTTGTGCTTAATATTGTTTGAGAACTTCCGACAGACAAATGGGCTGTATGTGTTTTAAATTATTAAAGAACTTTTTCAACCTTCAGAATCAATAATTCCGATCAGTTAACGTTTATTTAAGTCATTTTTAAATTATATCAATGGAGGATGAATAAATACTTTAAAATCTTATCAATTAGCGTTGAAATGTCAATTATCATTAAACTAACCCAAACCTGGTTTGGCGATTCTATATTCTTTCAATAGAAAATATTGATTAAAACCAGATAGAATCATTCTCATCTATAAATCAATATAAAGCTCATTACTAATGTGAAGTCTGGGAGAGTGCTTCCAGTACAAAACGAAAAAAGTTGTCATCATTCCAAAACAAGGTCCTAAAATTCGCTCTTGTTTTATAAGAAATAGTGAATTATATTGCGAACTAATATTTAAATCAATAGATAAATTGATCAAAAAAGGTTTACAAAATTCTATTTCCATTCCGTGAAGTAATTCAATTGCTGCATGAGACACCTCCTGGCCGTAGACTCTCGTTTTGGTGATAAGAATTAGCCCCCCAGATCGTGTTATTTAACACCATTCGGTTTTTTTTTTTTATGGAATTATTAGAAGTTGAAGGTTTATGCCAATAAGCTCATAACCACACGTGCATTGAAGAAGGAAATGGTTAATGCACAATGGTCATGGAAAATTGAGATAAAAGAGTGAACATTAACCCTTGAAGACCATTTGTCCTTTGTTTTATTCTATACATAGCCTTGACCTGTGTATACTTTATGATTTAATTAAAAAAACGACAATTTAAAGAGAAAAAAATGTGTTTTTTATTTAGTTTAAATCTTGCATTAATTTTGGGGCACCCTTTAGCATCAACATTTCGTGAAATAATTGTTAAAATGGGCCACAACTGTTGATTAATAACTCTACATGCTACTAGATGAGAAAATAACACCCAACTCTTAAAGATTAACATGTGTTTGATTTTTCTAATGATGGAAAAATGGACTAACTAGGCTTGTTACCAACAAGAGTTGAGCTCTGGTGGCGGACCGATTAGGACGTGGAAGGCGAGGAATTGTGCCAGTTTGAGTTGTTAAAAACTAATAATACTATTGTAGGAGGATAGGCCGGCTGGCGGTCAATAAAGGTATCAAGATAGTAAAAGAGAATTATTTATTGTAAACCAACGTTTCTCCCCACTTAGCAGGGTTTCGTTAACGCTGTCAGAAACGTTCTGTGACCAATAGAATACTAATGAATACATCTGACTGCCCACGAATTGCTTCGTGAAATTTGGTGACATTGGACCAAAACTAATTTGAATATCTTCCGCATGTGGGTGCTGACAAATGTTTCCAATTCTGAGAGGGAATGGCTTTGAATAATCTGGGTATTTGAGGTTCATTCGACGATGAGGACCACAATTCTACTGATGGATGGCACGGCTGGTTGATTTAACAAACTTTGAAAACTTCTTGAAACCTGAAGTGCCATGTGTATAGACACTATCGCTAGGTGAGAAAATGAACTGGTGTGCACATAGTGTGGCGATGAAAAACATATTGCCAGGCAGTGACTGGAACTGACTAGATTCCGGATAATTCGAAGAGAACTACTGCTATCGAGGAGGCCTAGAGCGTCACTGAGACCGGTGTTGAGCGTGAGAGGACAAGTATAAGGGCCGACGAATGGAAGCAATTACAAGGTGCAGCCCTATCTAAAAGGCGCTCAATGGCTGCATTACGCTTAAACCTCACCCAATTATTGTTTCCATCAAAAATCATAAAGTATGTAGAAAAACAAAAATTTTAAAAAGTTGCTTATCAGCATGCTTAGTACACCGTTGCTGCTGACAACACCATATGCCAGAAATAGCAAAGTAGGGATTCATTACAATCTCAGCAATGATAATAACTATTTAAAAAAAAGACCTGTTGTGCTCCTGTCCCGACTAACCTTATATGATACGTTATCATTAATTATATTGATTTTGCTAAACTAATGCGTTATTATAAAAAATATTTTGTAATAGACGAGACAGAAGAATTGGTGATGGCAGCGAATGCGCGGGAGGTATCGGGCAGAGAGGGAGAGAATAATCAAATGTTCTGTTGTTGGATGTTTTTTTAATGGATGGACATTGATGTAAAGTCTAGTGTATTTTTGGTTTTTCTGTGAGCTAAGTTAAGTTGAAAAACTGTGTATTGAGAAGTGATCTTTCTCACTCTCTCTGGCACGACCAGCTGAGTGCAAGTACGTAAGCATAATTGTTCACTTTTGGACATAGATAACAATTGTATGTAATTTAATTGTAGGTTAGATGATAAGTTAGTAATAAGTAAATAGATATATATTTAGTGATGAGGTAGATATAATTAGAATAAGATTGTGCCTTTGTTAGTAAGATTGTTCTTTTTAATTCACAATTAGTATAAGTAAAACTGTATTTCAATAAACTATAAAAACACATTTCTTGTTGTGGATATGTGAGTTAAAACAATATTAATTAACCTAGTAATTTGAATATATTACAATTTTAAAAATCATATAGCTGTATAATTAATAATCAAAGATGAAAGGGTCATTATTTTTCCAGCATTTAAGTTGTCTGCTAGTTTCATATCATTCTCATGTTACATATGAGTGGCGTCGTCAAAAAACTTTTCTCTAATGATATCAGTAATAAATCCTACATCTGTTCCTGAAATTATTATTTCTTCCCGCATCCTCTAATGTGGACCGCTGCTAGTTTTTATTTAAAGCTAGGTCAGGAAATTTCGGATGAATGTAATAAATTCCTAGCTCTCGAGTCCTGGTTCAAATCGACTGAGATAGTTAATTAATGTATCCTGTTATTCAGTCTTGGATCGGCTCTGAGTTTGGGAGACCACCTTAGGCACAACCACTCTCTCTAACGTAGTATCTTGCTATTTTAATAAACCCTAGGCGCACAATGCTCCCTTACAAGCTTCGTAGTAGTACAGGTTTTAACGTTCTAAATTTTCCACTCAGAATGCACCAATGTGTTCGGTTTTATGATAGGTTTAACTGGTATAGGGACAAGACTACAATGTTTTATTTTTATTTTCGTCTTGAACGACAAATTAGCAAAAAAGAAGAATGCTTTATTTATTTTGGGACCATACATTCAAAGTGTAATACCTTACGAATTACGCTGCAGTAAACTTGTTGAGTACTAGTAATATTTATGTAAAATTGAAATGGAACAACGTTAAATAGCAACTTGTTACAAAAAATTGTAACTATATATAACTTACGAGCACTTAGACTGAATAGCTTGAAGAAAGAGAGAAAGAGGGAACAGAATTAAACTGCACGCTTACTAGAAAGATACTGGTTTATTATCTCTGTGATGCTATAGACATTATTAAGGTTTATTTACATGAGGAGT
>NW_027109708.1:46482-47616 GCF_000696795.3 Halyomorpha halys
GGATTCCTTGTGCGGTGGTACGGTACTCTGTTCCATCCTCCATCATCGACATCCATCCTTGCATCCTCCTGTCTAGCGCTCGCGTCGATCATGTCTTGAGTACATTCCACAAAAGTGCGGTCCCGGGGTAAACCTTTCCTTTTATTTGTCTCCTTAGCCAGTTGCACCTTCATTATGGAGTCGATAAAATTCATCTTACAACTGACAACATCAGCTCCAAGAGTCTCTCTCATCTTTTCTGGGGCCAGATTAAACTGTCCTAACAGCGTGGCTGCGTACTATCCGTTAGACTGCCCGTTCTTTATCCTCTCCCGCAGCATGTAGAAAATTTCTTCCTCTGGGGACCATCTGCCCCCTTCTTTAATCCTCCATAGGCCTTCTTTAATCTTTCCTTCACTACTGGCCATGCTGTTTCCTCCTCTGCCTGAGTATGGTTCAAAACACTTCGCTAGATCCGGCATATGAGCGCTGCCTTGAGGGAAATCGCGTCATTCTTGTCCAGCAACTCCTCTGAGACCTTGGCTCCCAAACTCTCCATGATGAGATCTCCACCTTTAATAAAGTGATTTAACTCACTGATTTCGCCTGAGAACCGCTCCAAGTCTGAGATGGCTTTTCTAATATCCTGAGAGGTTACTGCTCTCACTTTCATTTTAGCCAACATATTGGGGTGAGCAGCCGCGAGAGTGGCCTCTGGTAGCGGGGGTAGCACCGGAACCGCCGCCAGAAACTCCATGAGCCGATTGCGCCACCGGGATCTGTAGAACTGGCTGGCTCACTGCGGGCTGGGGTTGTGGTTGACCAGCACCATTAACCATCTTGGTCAGTAAAAAAAAAAATCACAATATAGCGAAATAAAAGGAAAGAAAGCCGGAGGAAAAAAGATAAAAAAAAAATCCTTGATGAGTGACAGTTCAAAAAAAATCTTTGATGAGAGAACATTTAAAAAAAAAATCTTCAATCAGTGAACAATTTCCCGAGCACTTGGAATGATAGACTTAAAAAAAAACAAAAAAGGGAACAATTATAACGCACGCTTACTAGAATGATACTGCTTTATTATCTCTGTGATGCTCTTCATTAACATTATTGGGGTTTATTTACATGGGTAGTTAGGATTATAACTTTTATATA
>NW_027109708.1:50327-74034 GCF_000696795.3 Halyomorpha halys
ATATATTTTTTTCAAAATATTTAAATGCTCATCTATCCATTGATGCCTGTATTGTCAGAGTAGTCAAGATGGTAATGGCCTTTGTTTGAATGGGGGAGGAAGATGGCTGGGTATAGCAGCTTAACCTCTAATAGTGGTAGGGTTATTGCTACTTGTGGATGGGGAACAAGTCCAAACTTGCCTAATCCCTATTCACTGGCATTGTTAACCCCCTCCCCTCCCATAGTATCCTCAATTACTCAATGCTCAATGAATTACCTTTTAACCTTTTGCAATAGCTTATGTATAATCAGCCTTATCAATATTATTTTCATAATTGAAAATAATGTTGAGAAGATTGTTGACTCTGGATAATATTTATAAGGAGAACATGTTTGGGGGCGGAATTAGTGTAGAACACAAATAACTAAAAACTTATTTATTAGTGCCAATGTTTCGGCCAAAATGTCTAGCCTTCATCAGGGCTAAGAACAAATACAAGATAACAACCAACGAACCAAAGGATACATAGAATGATAAGAAAATAAGAAACTAGCTAACATTATGGATTCATAAAAAGTGTTGACAGATGTTAATAGTTATAGAGTAGATGTATTATAAGAAGATAGAGGCTGTATGAGAAGAGTAATTTTAAAATTAAGTAGTAATCTTGTTTCTAGTATTTTACTTACACATATCATTAATTACATATATTGTCTTTCTCTTTTTTTTCATAACTGATTTAAATTATTATTATTAAATAAAAATATTCATGTTTCCTAGTTTCTTTTGCATTATATAAATTTAAATTTTTATTCCCTTGATCCTGTTATGTTACTTACATATTTAATTACCTATATATATGTTTTACTTCCCACTTCTTCCATTACTTTATTTTTATTTTTAATAATTTTCTTTTTATACATATCTTTACTAACTATGTTTAGTTCATTTTATGTTAAAATGAACAATATATTTTTTTAATTTAAATTATAATTTAAAATTGATTGATTGGATTGATTAAGTTCAAAATGGCAATCATTTAAAACTACGTTTAATAAACTATAACGGTCAACATACCGGCTGAACTTATTTAGCAATATTTTACTCCTGTTCTGCTAGCTATGAGTACTGTAATTCTCATTGCCATTGTTATCTCCAAGTAAAATTTTTACAGTTAAATAAATCTTAAATTTATTTTCATTCATCTCTTGGGAAAAAAGTTTTCAATGTATTCGGGACTTATGTTGATTAGAATCTTCCAAAAATGATTTCAATTAATTTTTAATTATGTTATAACAAGCTGTAGAATATTTCAAAACATGTTTCAGAAAAAAAATCATTTTCAAGACAATGAAAATCTAAAGAAAGACATAAATAGAAAATTGTTGATAACTTTATCAGACACTTTTGAAGCCATCATATATGCCTAACCTCATGTGCTTAAACATCATAGCCTAACATAATTGCTTTTGTAATTATGTAAAGACAAAATCCGTCAAGAATGGTCGGAAAATGTCCATTTGTTTTATTATGATTATCATAATTATTTTAAATGAGAATAATTGAAATAGGACAGTTATAATTAATAATTGGACTGTAATTCTGTATTAAATGATTTTCCATTAAGTTAATTTCACCACTATTGTGGTTAAATTTTTAGTTTGAAAAATTTCAAACTAAAATTTGATAGAGCAATAAAGTGCATTCTTCGTTCAAAAAATTTGACCGGATTTTTTTGCTATATTGAAATATAGTATTTTAGTAGTATATTTTCTTAATATATGAACATTTTTTTTCATAATTATTTAGTTAAAATATACTTACTAAAAATAATATATTGATTGTCAGGTAGCAATTTTAATGCAGGGAAACCCTGAAACGTTTAATTCTTAATTAAATTGGGATTTAAATCAATAAACCATTTTTGAAAGATTTATTAAATTTATTATTTCATAATTAACTATGAAATAACCTAAAAATTGGTTATAAGTGCATATGAAGTATGAAATATTTCAATTTTCTATTATAAAATTACAACAGTAATATATTAATATCTATTTTTACACATAGTTGTTAATTATTTATATCTATTTGTCATATTATATTATATAGTTTATACTCTATTTCAAAATGAATATTAGTTGGATTTTGTATTTTAGGTGTGTTTTATTTATATTAAAGATGGGAATGATAAGGGGAAAAAAGAGGAAAGTCACATTGGGTTGAAAGAGAAAATATGAAAAAAAAAAAAAAAAAATAGAAAATGATAGAAAAGGAAGAAAGAAAGAAAAAAAAAAGAGGTATTTGCAAAAAAATATTAATAAAACATAGAAAGAAGAAAAAAAAAATTAAACAGATAAAAGCGAATGGTGACCACCAGAACTAAAGCGTTGAACTAAAAAAAGTCATATTCAATTATTATATATTATTTACTTGTTACGCCTATATTTTGTAGAATTTTTAAAAAAATTGTCTGATGAATAGGTGAAACCCAATGAAGTTGGGCTGCACATCTTTGTTGTTTTCGAATAAAGTTTTTTTTATTTCTCTTATTTAAAATTTTATTAATGCATTAAGTGAATTTTTTTACCACAATTTTCAGAATTTGAAGTGGGTTTTCAAATCTCAAATTTCCCAATATATTATGATTTTTAAATTATAGGGAGTATCACACCCACTCCTCCATACCATGGGGAAAATTCATAAAACTATCACCATGACATGGTAAATCAAGTAAAGGGCACTCTTTTACTGTACAAAGATGCTATACTATATCTCAGCCACTACTATCATTTGGAAGTAACAGATGAACTAATGGTCCCAATAATAAATCAAAATCTGAAACATTGTTTATTACACCTTATATCAATACGTGATTTAAATTGAGTTTTTATTTAATTGATTAAATTGAGAATACTTTTCATACATTATTTTGAATGATTGATTGTTATATACAAAAAAAAAAAATTGACCTGACCGGCTTTGTAACTAATTGTAAGATATGGACCTGACCTTTTTTTGTAATCAACACAGCAGATATCAAACTATGGAAGTGATTCCTTGAGATTGGTTTTTTAAAGATAATAAACTCAATAAACACCTTTTATTTACAAGTATCCTAGGTAACAATTTTGAACAAGATTTTTGTACTTCTCTATAGAAAGATTTCAAATTGATGATTTCCAAGTTTTGTTGTACTAATCGCGTCCATTGAATGAACATTCTCACAGATACTCTTCTTTGTCATTCATTGATATTATATTTTTGTTAATTATGTACTTGCACCACTTGAGATCATCTACAGGTTTTAACAATTTTTTTTTGTATGGCTTATATATACTTCTACAATACCATCAAGGACTGCGATTATTAGTTTATTTAATACACCAACTAATAAGAATGATTTAAAGTGACATTGGTAATTTGATGCAATGTATTCATTTAATATGTGCCATCATTAATTAATTAGTGAGGTATGTGTGAACATTAGAATATTTTAATAAATGGAATTTGGTCCGGGTGTGGTCTATTAAAACTCAAATGGTAAATTGGTGTAATATTTTATTAGAGCCAATGTTTCGCCCCAATTTTTTTTTTTTTTTTAACTATGTCAACTATGGCTCTAATAAAATAGTACACCAATTTACTATTTGAGTTTTAATTTACCCCACCCGGACCAAATTCCATTTATTGATACACACGGTCAATCAGCATTCTTCCAATAGAATATTTTAAAAAATTAATTAGAATTAAATTTGTTTGTTGGTGCTGTCCGTAGCTCAGTTGGTTGAGGGCAGGTTTTAGCTGCCTGAGAAATCAGAGCAGCACTGGTTCGAATCCGGCCTGGGGAGGGGGTGGACTTAATTCATTTTGTGAAGGTCCCACGAAATGATAAACTTGACCTCTTACCATGGTTTGAATAGTTTGGTCACCTTTAGATGACCCCTAGGAAGGGGATCATTAAAAAAAAAATAATTTAAATTTGTTCTTTGCCTCATGCACACAACAGTGAATGTTTTTTTTTTCTTATCTCCTTTATTAAATATAAACAATATTAATCTTTTTTTCAACGATTTAATTAGCATGCCTATGTTTTAAGTTGCTTAGTAATTTTAAGATATAAATTTCGTATTTTAGTTTTGTGTACGAGTGGGGTAGCTCAGTGAGTAAAGCACTTTGCTACCATCTCCTATTACCCAGCTTCGAGTCCGGCTATAGCAAACAATTATTTATTCTTTTACTGCAGCCGTGAGACAACCCTGTGTGTTCGGGAGCCCTACTTGTCCACCCATCCTCTATAAAGTAGGTATCCTTAATTAGGGAAAAATCTGGCGTTTGAGCGAGATTTTGAAGAAATAATCTTCTTGTATAACCGTTTTCCAAGAAACAGTACATCCTTACCAAGTATTAAACCTCTAATCCTTCATTGGTTGTAGCTGTAGAGATATCATTATAGTTTTTTGTACATAGGAATACAAATAAAGATTAGGTTATATTTTAATACAATCTTATTTCTTTTTCTAATGAAACAGTAAAATACAAAGTTCTGTATAAAGAAATTGTTTTTAATTATAAACAACTTGCTTTATAGCTTATAATTACAATGATCTAAGGTACACTAGGGAGTGTTCGATCAATGGTACATTAGGCAAGGTCTTGTAACATTAATCGCACATTAATAAATGAGGCGTTCGATTGTTAAAACATGAACATGAAGATGAAAACATCGCTGATTTGATAAATTGTTGAAAGAACCTTTGGGAAATAAGTTTCCTTAAAAAAATAGTGTCCATATTGAGTTATGATGACTCCTGGTTGAAGTTAAAACATTGTAATTAATAAACTTTTTAACTTAGTAAAAGTTAAAATGTCGTCAGTTACCATGTTTTACGATCGAACGCCTAAAATTATAATAAATAATTTTTTCAATTACTGTTCAATATTTTAATACTTAAAAAATACATACTGTACAGGAATAATAGTGTTATCAGGAGGGACTCTTACCGTTGTTGTATTTTTAAAAATAGCTTTAAAAATATATAAGAAAAAATTCTGAGACTCTTGTACCTTGGTCTCCTGAATATTGTTTAACTCATCTTCAACGGTGTAATTAATTAAAATGAATGAAATTTTGATTAAAATAAGTCACAGTTTTCAACATGAGCTCCCGAACTAGGATGTAAAATATTCAGTTATAGTTAAATATTTACATTCATTTATTTTTATTTTATTTACTTTTGAATCAATGGTATAATTCATCCAAAATAAGTTTCTAATTTATTTGAAATGTATTGTAATTGCTAGATTGAACTGAATTTTTTGTAAACAAGTTGAGCTTGTAAACATGCAGCTGAACAAACGCGAGTATAAACATTGGACGACATCAATTTTAAAGTTAATTGACATTCAATCTTTCTATATTTTTTTTTTATAAAACAGTTTACTGTATTTTCTTTTAGTAATATTTATCAAGCAAGACGGAAAAAAAAAATCAATGGAAACAATAGTTCACATTAACAAAGATACTTGTTGAATATACTACGATCAATTTTTAAAATATGTCTTTTTAGTTAGTTATTTTCCTTTTCCTCATTTCTTTTTTTTTTTCTTTTTTTTTTTATAAAGGCTGTTATTTTTTTAACAGTATTCGCTATTCTTTTGTTTTTTCAATGTTCAATTTTTTCAACATATGTTGCCATTATAATATATGCACATTTCGAATAACATACGACATACGACTATCAGATTCTTAAAGAAAATCACTTTTAAAATGGAAAATTATTGGATCGCATATGGTATGGAGATTGATGAAGACGCAAACCCTTGGCATTCAGATGGTAGAATATATGTCATGCTGCAAAGAACTGATATTCTTTTGGTTAGTTAATGATAATTAGTTTATCATTGATTAATTAGTAATTTATTAGATTTGATATTTTCTTGAATATACTCATTTTACAATTTATAATTTATAATTGTTGTTATAATTATAAATGTTACAATTATAATTATTATTATTACAATTTGTATATTTTATAATAATCTTGAATTTAAAAAAAGACAATTTTTGTTTTTGCATATAATGTACCAATACTACACAAACCCTTTATACAAAGTGCAAATAATGTCTTTAACATTAATTATTAATGTTGGGGTGTAAAAGTTGTTGGCAATGAATATTGTTGGAAAACTTTTAGACCGTAATTTTCTACTTATAAATGCATTAATAGGGACATTGTTCTTCTTAGTTGTAAGTGAAGAAAAATGCTTTTACTTAGTTACTTTTAGTTATTAACCTGTACAGGTTGTGAATACTCTTGGTGAAATTTATGTATTAAGGTAATAACTGTATGGAAATCAGTAATCTACTTTTCATACATTCAAACAGAATTTGGTGCAAACCAGAAAATGTTTTTTTTAGAACGGACATTTCTTTATGGCCACCCACAATTCCGTTCGATGATTGAAATGTATTATTGTATTTGTTACAAGTCTAGAAGTATTATATGAAGTATCGTTGATGATTCTTAAGCAATAAATTCTTTTTTTATTTTAAAATATTACCCACAATCCACCATATTCTGAAACCATAAGTAACGTAATTAATAAAAGAAGAATTATTATTAATATAAGTCTTATAATATTATGTGAAATATAATACAGAAGGATGTCATGATTTTATTATTAGAAATAGTTGAACAGATTTTAGAATGTCTGGTCATAGAACATTAAATGACAATCTATGATAACAAAGTATTATTTTCTGTTATAGACAGCCTTCTCTGGGAGTGGCCCACATGTTTGTGCAAAAAAGTTGGCTTGTAATAAAAACTTAACTCAATGTTTTCTTTTTTTAAAGTCACTTTTACAGATTACTCAATAGTCCATAAACCTTATATTAGTGTTACTTGTAGTTTATTATAATGATTCGAAGCTATTAGTATGTTATCATAAAAGCTATGCAGGTATTATTGAAAGATTGTTGATTGACCATGTGTAATGTATAAAAGGAAAATGGTCCGGGTGAACTAAGAACGTTGACTTATAGTAAATAGTTTTATTACTATTTAAATTATTTTGACTTTACCCAGACCATCTTCCTTTTATATATTGGAAGTAGTTTACCATTATGCATTATTATGATAATTATCAATGTATGAACTTCCTATTAGTATTATTATAAATGCATACATTTTTTTTTTAAATAATTTAATTTTTTTTTTACAATTACTATTTTTGTTGATAAATATCTCTTTGAATGCAATGGTGGATGTATTTAAAATTCTTAATTTTCAAGGACATACAGATAATAAATAACCCTCTTAGAAGGTTACTGGTTGACTATAATATGTATAAATTTTTTTATTGAAATTACAAACAAGCTTATTAGAAATAAAAATAACACAAGTCAAAAGCATTAATTGTATTAATCTTGCACATCAATTGAATTAATAAAAATTCATATTTTTAGACTTAATCATATTAAAATAAATTTAGTTTTGTTGCTTTTTGATTTCAGGAAATTATTTGAACCTAAAAATATTGTTGTTATTAGGACCAACGATTTCTTATGTTTATTTATATATACAATTCAGATATGAAAAACTCAAAGCCAGAACAATTGAAACTACTATTGCATTCAATAAAAGTCGTTGATACTTATCCCATCACAATTCCTGTTCTGTTGGTTTAACTTCATTCTTCTAAATAGATTATCACTTTAAATCCAAAACCAATCCCCATCAAAAATGATTTAGTTTATCCCACAGTTCATTAGAACTATGGCCAATATCCACTTTTGTTTCAATAAACAAGCTCACTCATGTTTGCAAAATAACTCTAATTTAAATTCAAAATCATTCAATAATTTTTTGATTTGGCCTCCACCATTTATAATGGACATTTCACTACCAAAACATGTCTATTCTGTTCAAGAACTGATGAGAAATAAAACTCTTCCGCTAACTTAAGCACAGCCAAAGTCTTAATGCAACCAACTAGATAATTAAAAGTTTTATTAATTTTTTTATCAATAATTTGCTACAATTTTACATTAAAAAAATTAGTAACCTTTGAGTTTTTCCAAATTTAAGTTATTTCTTAGATATAAATTATTAAGTTTTATAAGCTCTGGTAGCCGACATATATTATTAAACAAATGCTGATTGTAATATCCAACAATAAAACATTTAACTGAAGCCCATTGCACTGTTGACCCCGATAATCCCATTTTCCAAATCGTAAATAATTCATAACATAAGCTCTAAGTCCTCCAAGTCCTATTCATACATATTACTTTTATGAACCAAAAACAATTATATTTTCCTTTTATTATTGTTACATATTGAAACTAGCTAGTATCAATCCTGTTTTCCATAGTACGTAATTTCTTTACTTTTACATATTGCTTTTTTACCTATGTCCATATCCTGCTGATGGTTAACGTAAACATTTTTAGTCCTATTTTACTGTATATGCAAAATATCTCTACTATATAGATATTTATTTCATATATGGGTAAGTGAAAGTAAAAAATGACTATTGCCATTGTGACTAAGGAAACAATAAAACATATATCTGTAAATTTATTCTATTTATGCATTTATTTTTTTTTTATCTTCTATGATTTTATACGTTATATGTATGTATTATTTATTTTTTTGAGATTTTTGGTTTTCCAATGGTATATTATAGGTACTTCTATATTACTGCTACTATTTCCAGAGGTTTTTTTTCAACCTGGTAAAATATTTCTCCTTTAGTTAATTAACAATGTTTTTCATATTTTATATTTACCAATTTTTTATTATTGCTTTTAATTAGAGATAATTAATTATTTCAAATAGACAAAATTGAAGTTAGTTTGGAGGCAATGTTTTTGACAATTTCCCATTTAACCCCTCTTAGACTATCGTAATTTCTAACGAATATTAAAGACCACTTAATGGTACAATGATGTGATGTGTTTAGTTAAATTCATTATACCTGTTTGAGAAAATAATAAAAAATTGTTAAATTGATTTTATGAAGTGGCACTTCCAGTAAGTCGATTTTATCTAAATAGTTACTATATCATCCCAAGCAGATGCCTACCTTAAAATCCTAATTTCACCTTCATACAACTTTTTGTATTTGAGTTTGGGTATTCACCAACAAGTATTTCCCATGAAAAACAATATTCAAGTGAAATAATATTATAAGTGAAAATAAAAATACTATTTGCTCACCAGTCCCAAGAGAAACATTTTCTTGATCAATGATAGAGGTTTATTTTAAGAGAATTTGAAGAAGTTTTTAAACTTCTCTTGATCATCCTCATACTCTTAATTGATGAGATTATCCCATCTTCCTATTCCATACATGACTAATGTCTCAAACTACTTTTAAAAAAGCCATTTGTTAGTTATTTTTTTTTTTTATAGTCATCCTTCCAACATAAAGAATGTGGACTGGCTCAGATTTCAATGATTAACTATCAGTCATATAATTATTCTTAACTCTTTTTTGATTTGCTAAAATTTTATTGAGAAAATAATGAAAAGCTTTTTCTATAGTTTTCTTTATTCACTTCCAAAATAAAATAAATAGTCAATGGTAGATTTTAAAAATACTGCTATTAATTCCCAAAGCATTTTATTTATAAAATTGTGACAAAGTTTGTTAAATTACAGTTAAAAAAAAGTTAATATTTTGAACTTTTGTTTTTTGGCCATTTTCTGAACTTCAGTGATGTGCTACCAAATAGTATTGATAGTATTCTGTTAAATATTTATATTTTTTCTTTATGGTTTTATTTTTTGCCATACATGGGAAAAATAGTGCAATCAGATTCTGAAAATTAAAAAATAAAAAATGTCCTCCATTTGCACACATCAAAAATTAAAGAGACACATATATACTGGGACATCATGTATATACATATGTTATTTAATCTGTAATGAAACAAATCTATTATTCTGCAATATAATATTATCATTTCAGGCTGCAGTAGATGCTACCCATTTTACTGAATCTGATGATGATAGTGAAGCTGATGAGGGAGAACGAGAGGCTCATCGTCAGTATGTGGACTGGATAGTAGAAAGATACTATGATTACAGGCATATGAGAGCAGTTTTATATCCTGAGTATGAAACTGATTCAGAAGAAGAAGAAGAAGAAGAAGAAGATTCTGATGACACAGACGAATCTGATCTCTCTGATGAATGTGATAAATAAACCCAAATCTATAACTTTGTGTATCAATGTGTGTTTTAGGGTGTTTTTTGATATATGTAGGTACGTTTCGTACAAATATATACTTAAGTTATAGATTTGGTTTAAAATTAAACAGCCTAGGAGCTATTATAGTACTCTATCAAAATTATATTATTTTTTTACATATACTATTGTGTTATTTATTTTTGAATATTTGAATATAATCGTTTGTTATTTTAAAATATTTAACTAAAAATCCATGCAGAAATACATCAATATTATCATCAGATCTACATCTGATACCAAATGTTTTGATTGATATACGTATCATGAATTGGAAGATTGTTGATTAACCATGTGTAATTACTATAAGGAAGATGGTCTGGGTGTGGTCAAATGAACTCAAATAGTACAAAACTATTTTTTAAGCATCAGTGTATTTCCTAAAACCTTCAGCACACTCCATCCCATTCCTCCTTACTTCCCCCCTTATTTTTCCAAGATCTATCTTTCACCTGTTTCTTCCTTAAATCTAATGACCATCTTACCGTAATCAAATCTGATAAAGGTAATTCTACTGCTATCATGGACAAAACTGAGTACGGTTACAAAATTCACCACCTCCTATCTGGCCAAACCACTTATAAGCCGACCACACGTGACCCAACATATATGTCTTACTTTAACCAACTTCTAAACAAATTTCTTGAGAACAATCAAATTAATCGCCCTACCTACTCTAATCTCATATCTTAAAATTCAGTTGGTCCCTGCTTACATAGGCTCTCTACTATTACTATTACACTGAGGGTTGGGAATCACTTTCTCACCTCGACCCAATTGGATCTTTTGTGAGTCTTTTCCATTAGATTTCCCATACAAATCCTATGCTTCTTACAATGCTCATGAATTCTTTTGGGTCTATTCTAATAATGTCTTCAGGTTCTATTCTATCCTGTCCCTAATACTGCAGTCTTTGGAAGGCAAGGGCTTCACATTCACACAGAATATGCTGTGCCTTTTCTTCGTCTCTCATACATAGATGACAGATGGAAACCTCCACCAGCTTCATCTTCTTAAGATGATATTTTATGAGGCAGTGGGCCATGATGAGACCTGTTATCATCTTCAATTCATTTCTAGTAAGGTAAAGGTAAAATTTTGCCTTTTTCAAATAAAGAGCTTGGACTGTTTCATGGATGGTTTCAATGTCCGGTATGTTTCCTTCTTTTTATGTTCCCAGGAGTCAACTACCTTCCTCATTGCACTTCCAGATATGTTGCAATATTGCTCAGGCCTAATTAGCATAATTTCTGATCCCTTCCTTGCTAGGGTGTCTGCCATCTCATTTCCATCTATCCCCCCATGTCCTGGGGTCCACAACAAGGTCAGTTTATTGCTTCTGGCTAATTTCTTTAGTCTTTCTGGGCAATTCAAGACTGATCCTGACCTTATTGCCTTTAAAGCAGCCTGGCTGAATGATATTATATAAATGTTTTTTTTCCTTTTGGATTGTTTTTAATATTTTCTATCGCCATTATTTCTATTGCATGTATTTCAGTTTGGAATACAGTTGGGTATATTCCCATTGCTAGGGTCCAGCACTGAAATTGTTGATTTTCCCGCTTGATAGGAAAACTGATATGAATGTAATGGGGAATTCCAAACTATTAAACCCCATTACTATTACATCCATTAACTTTTCCATTGTCTTTAATATCATTGAAGAGAGACTTATTGGTCTATATCTTTGGGACATCCTTAGGATTACCAATTTTTGGGATGAAAATTACTTTAGTCTCTCTCCTTAGTTTTGGGATATATCCCATTACACAACTTGCCCTTAATATTCTACCCAATGCTTTACTAAGTTATCCTTTCCCATGTATCAGATGGGCAAGAATTATTCCATTCCCCCCAGATGCTTTGTGTGGATTAAAGGTGCTTATAGCTCATGTTATTTATTCTGTGGTGAATATTTCATTTGTCTCTTTCTAGGCTCTTGTGTTTGGCCATTGGTATTTCCTTTCCCTTTTAGGCTCAGCCTCTTCATTTACTAAAGTGCATTGAGGAAAGTGGGTTTTTAATAACACTTTCAGTGTTTCCTCTTGGTTCTCTTTATAAGTTGTATTTGATCTTCAGATAGAGACAGCACCATTATCCCGGTCTTTTTGGAGAGCCTTCTGTATATCAGGCAGCTGAGGATGAATCCTCTATCCCTTTACAAAACTTCCTCCAAGACTGTCTCTTTTATTTTCTGATTTCATTATTATCTTCTGCTAGGGCTTGTATATTCTCTTCCTATCTCCCTTGCCCTTTTACTCCATTGTAGAGTTTTCTCACTCTTCTCCCAAGATTTCCTAGTATTTTATTATACCATGGTACATCCATTTTTGTCTCTCTTTTCTTTATTGGAGTCATCTATGCTTCCAATTAGTCACATGAAATTGTGGGCTCACCATTTATTATGAGATTGGTTATTTCCAGTTGGATCAATAGCATTACTTCTCACTGGATCCATCCTTGGGGTAGTTTTCTGAAAAGATACCTACCCTTATTCAATCCATAGCCTTGCGGTAGGACATGATTAGGGAACTACCCTTTCTGGGGTTACATTTCTGGGGAAGTATTTGTCCTCTTTAGTTTCCCGTCAGTATCACTATTGGGAGTATTCTTATTTGATCGGGCCCTAGGCCCCTCTTCCAACAAACTCTTATGGCTATTCATGGGGTTTTTGCTGTTTCTGAGTGCCTCCTCATCGGAATAACCATTCCTTTTAAGTCAATAAAAATCTTATTCTCTTTGGCCCACTCATTTTGGTGATTGGTCAATCATCTTTATCATCCTCTTTTGTCTCAGGAGCTTTAGGGGATGGGCGAGCCCTTTTCTCTTTTGTTTCTTCTGGCATTACCTTGGGAATTTCACCCATATTACTGGTTTCTATGCCTTCTATTTTTGTTTGTGGCAGTGACTTCTGTGGTACAATTGTTGTGGAAGCTGGGGAAAGTCCCTTCTTCTTCTAGATTTTTTTCTTTTTTCTCACTCATTCCCACAACTAGCTAGGGATCTAAACAGTCATCTGTTACAGAACCCCGCTTGCCACAGGAAGGCTAAATAAAACTGGAGGTTGCCTGGTATCCAGGGCTTGCCTAGTTTGACTGATGCTCACAGCCATACATCCAAAGCCTATGCTGTCCTGCCTTGGATTGGGGATATTTATTGACTTCCCAGTCTAGATCTGTTGTGTTCAGTTCAGGGCTACCTCTTGCAGGATGTGGTTCTTCACCATGCACGAACAGTCCTGGTTGTAGCATCATCAAAACCTCTGTCAAGGCATCTTTGTCCTTTCAGCTACTCCCCAGGGACTGAGTGAAGGAAACTTCTCCCCACTCCCTTGACCCCATAGGCTCTCTAAAATGCATAAACCTGGTAATCCCCTGTGCCCCATTATTTCTGATATTAATGTAACTTCTTCTAAACTTATTAAATTCCTTCTTTCTTCTCTTCGAATTCTTAACCACAATAATCCCTACAATATCTCTAATTCCTTCCACTTTCAAGATCAACTACAATACTTCAATATTCCAGACAACTTAATCCTAACTTCTTTTGATGCTCAAAGTCTGTTTACTAACATCCATATTGACAAAACCCTGCATATTGTAGTGAAAACTGAACCATTATTGAACCTCAAACCTTAAATCTCAAGAACTTAGATGTAGATCTGGTTACCTTACCTTTCATCATAAGTTTTACTACTAGATTTCCAGTCTTGCCATGGAAAATTCTCTCACTCCTGACATTTCTAACATAGTTCTAAATAATCTTCTTGACTCCACAATCCCTTTATTCTCTCACAACATAATTTCTATTAAGAGATACGTTGATGATTTCTTCCTTATTCTCAACCCCAACAAAATCTCCAAAATCCCATAAGCCTCCTCTAACTCCTACTATCCTCATCTTCGGTTCACCATTGAACGTGAAATTGACCATTCCTTCCTTTTTCTTGATTTCCCTATGATAAGAAATTCTGATGGTTCCCTATCCATTCATTGTTATACCAAACCTACCTGTTCTGGCAGTCTTCTTATATATTTTTCCCAGCATCCTTATCAAATCTTATCCATCAACCCCTTTCTCTATCTGACCCTCAATACCACTAGACAAACATACAATGCATTTAACAGATCGTATTTACAAACAAAATCCCAACTAACATGACACACAAACTTATGGACTCTTATGTCAATCTTATAATTCCAGTACTTCCTACCCTTAATGCTTCTTAACTTACTCCACTTTTTCCCAGAAATTATTATATACATGTATAAGGTTTTTTTTTTTTTTTTTTTTAATCTGGCATGTGTGCACCGTGGCCACTCTAAGCCTATTGTACGCCATCTTTTACTCTATTTAAAACAGGCAAGACGCCTTTACGAATTTGGATGTTTTGTATGGATCAACTGTTTTGCTAAGCTTGGGATCCACAATACAATCTCCTTCAAAGATCTGCATATGATGTGATAAGCAGTCTCATTATCCCCTCTGCAGAACCTGCAGATTGGTAACTCTGTTAAGCTCATATTACAGATGTGTTTGTTCAACTGACTGTGTTCTGTATATAGTCCTGTCACTCACCATAATGTAGTCTTGTCCGTTATGAAGATGTGCAGTACTTCTTTTTGTACAAGAACCTTTGAATGTTTTTGCCTCCTGGTGTTCCTCCAGAACAGCTCAGCCTTGCCCTCAGCATTCGCTTTAATGAGTCTTTTCACATAGCTGGTATTGATACCGCATATGGGATGGGTGTAAAGGGAATAATCTTAGGCCCCTTCTGGCAAAGTAATCTGACCCCTCGTTGCCTTAATGTCTGTGTGGCCATGCACCTGTTCAACCCGCACCTTGTGGGCTAAAAAAAAGAGAAAAAACTCTTCCACCAATTTAGAAAGGGTTACAGAATTACTCAGTGCATAAATGAAGGCCTGACTATCATAAAAATAAAATAAAAATTGTGATGAGCCTATCCCTCATACCCTCTTTTATTAGAGTCTAGGAACAGACATTAATTGCTAGCACCTCAGCCTAAAATACCAAGTATGTCCCTTCCTAACGGTATGGAGATATCCTCTCTAGGTCTGTCCATTCTCTATATACCTGCTCCGGAGACTCATTTGGATCCATTCATATATGAATTTACCCCATTGAATTGTTTGTGTGGGACAACCCCTTCAATGTTAACACTACAATAGATGTCCCAATATTTCTTAATCTAAAGATCAGAGTGCATAGGTAGCACCTTATCTTCATCAATCTTCCTGAACAAACTTCCTTGCCCTTCGTAAGTTAAAGATTTGACTTCTGTTCTTAACTTTGCATGCCTGTAAGCAGAGGTAAGTGGCTTGAGATTCAATTTCTATATGCAGTGATATCAGATTTAAAAGTACTGCAGTAGGAGTGGTACCTATGGCACCAATGATTACAAGGCAAGCCAGTTTTGAAGTTTCCCAAGCAGAGCCTGGAATTTACTGGCCATAGCCTTGTGCCATCATACTATAACAGTGTATAAGTCAATAGGTCTTATCACTGCAGTGTATAACCAATAAACCATTTTAGATTTCCCTTCTAGGTATGCCCAGAGACACCTTAGTGTCTTCATGCTTATCCTTTCAACATGGTGTTGCCACTTAAATTTGTAGTGAAGAGTAAAACATCAAGATATTTGACCTCACTACAGAAGTAAATTTTATCACAATTCAGATATGGCGGTCTGATTACAATATTCCATCAGTCACACAAAGTCTAATCTATTGAGATTGATGCCAAGACCATATTCCTGACACCATCCATTAAGGAGATCCACATGATGTTTGAAGCAATCCTCAGATGGTCTCTGGAAATTCGCCTCCTATCTAAACAGCGATGTCATCAACATATCCTTGCTTATAGAAACCTGTGGCAATAGATTTTATCAGCAAGGTGTCAACCACCAAGCACCACAGGACAGAAGATAGTAAACCTTCTTGCGGTCCGCTACACACAGGTTTCATCCACATTTTGGTGTGACTCTATTCCAATGTGAGCAATCTTCCTTCCAGCATTGCAAAAATCCATTTTAAAGAAAGCTGTCCCACCCCTTTACTTTCAAGGGCTCTCCCCATAGTTTTGCAAGGGATGCAGTCAATATCAATAAAGATGCCTGTTATAATTTTCTTATTGGCTAAGCTTTTATCAATGCTGGAGACCAGATTTTGATGGGCATCTTCAAAGGCTTTGCCTACTCGGTAAGCATATTGTGCACTATGTAGCAGCCTCTCTACAAATGTAGTGTCCTTGATATTTTTTTAATATCTTTTTCCAGAACTTTCATCAAAAAAGATGTCGGACATATAGGCATATAAGCCTTGGGGTTGTCAAAAGATGCCTTTCCAAGTTTAGGTGTATAGCACACTTTGCAATGTTTGGTATGTTGTGAAGTGCCAAACTGCCGCTTAGTGAAACTGAAAGGTATGGTTTAAGCACTGGAAGACATTTTTGTAATACGGCCAGGAAAACCCCATCAGCACCGGCTGATAAAAACGGTGCAAAAGATTTAATAGCTCAGTTGACCTTACCAGAATCAACAATTCTGTTGGCCTCTACCCATTTATTTCTGCTACATTTATAGTTATCAGTAACAGGGTAGATTACGCTCTCCTCCATTAGGACACATCCAAGAAAGTTAGAGTATGCAAGGGCTTTCAGGGTCTCCATCTTCAAATCAGTGAATCCTCCTACCATCCTAACAGAACCCAACACTCCCCTTTTCAAGCCCTAGATAGGATCCTATTAATTCTAAACATGGAGAGATCATCATTCATGGCTGCAGAATTTCATCCACTCCCCTCTTTTGGCTTTCCTTATTGCCTTACTGTACTCAGTTAGTGCACTTTTATAGATTCCCAACCGCCTGTTTTTTCAGCTTTATTGAAGATTCTCCTTGTGAGTGCTCTCAGCCTACCCAATTTCTCATTCTGTCAATGAGTATTCCTGTTGGATTGGATCCGACATTCATTGTTATTGTCCGTGTATGGACTCATAATCGCAACCATTAAGGAAATGGTTTACTAATTTTCATTGCATTGCTATTATCCATTAAGCTAAACTTGCCAGCTTTGTTATTCAAATACAATACAGAATCATCATAGATAAACTGGTACAAATGGTGTATGATTTAATGTCTCTTTAATCTTTTATATTAATGTTTAATCTCCAGGGTTCACTTTAATATTATTCATTTATTTATTCAAGTTATCTTTTGTAGTTTCAATGCCAAGTTTAATATTTTTTTATCATATATTTCTACAATATATTCAATATTATCTTCTTTAATCCTCTGATCTATGCTTCTTTGATATATACCTTCCTTTTTAGTATATACTTCACATTAATAATTTCTAAATTTAAATTATCGTCATTTATTTTTTTTTTATTCAATCCTAAATTTTTAACAGATTAAGGATAATTATTCACATTTTTTTAATCTAATCTATTTCTTTATTGATTTAAGTGTTATTTTGTTTAACCTCATTATTTTCAACATTTTTTTAATCTATTACTTCTTTTTCTGCTCATAGTTTAACTATAGGTTTTGTATCTAAGTAATATATCTCTTAGCTTTATCTTCTTCTCCATTAATTTTAAAATTATTTTGATTATCATACAGTTTTTATATTTATTCATCATATTTATTATTTATTTTTTTCAACTATGTAGAAATACATATAAATTAGTAATTAGGGAATGGACCACTATAAGTTATGTGATTATTTACCTATCACCATTATAATAATAATTCAAATACAATTCGAGATACACTTGGTGTAATATAGTGTATTAGCTATTAGCTCTTTGGATAACCATTTGATTAGGGATTCATTTGTTATGTTGTTAGTGACTAACTTGTTTTTGAATAAAAAGTATGTGCTACTGAGTATTGTGTAGTTTGCTTTCTAGAATTTAATTAATAATTAATGTAAATAACACCTGGTGTCAGGTGAAAATTAGTTCAAAATGAATAATTTCAACACAAGACTCCCACTGCTCCAATTTGATCAGAACATCTCAACTAAATGGTCGAAATGGAAACAAACCTTCATTCTCCATCTCAAAGCCATTTAAAAATACAATTCTAAGGATGAAGAATTGAAGATTGCCGTATTACTAACACATATGGGTGAGGAAGCTATTGAAATTCGCTCAACAATTTCAGTAAGAAAACAACTTTAGATGATGTTTTCAAAATGTTCGATAAGTATTGCATCCCCAAAGTGAATCTGGCTATGGAATCATTTAAATTCAATAAAATTAAACACCAACTGGGACAAACCTTTGATAATTATCTCACACAATTAAAATCCCAAGCTATAAATTGCAGCTTTGTCTGCTCTAATGCTGAGTGTAAGACATCCTTCTCTGACAGGATGATAATTGATCATATTGTCCATAATCACAATGACATAGATGTTCAAAAAGCCTTGCTTAAAGAGACTAAAACACTTATATTAGATGAAGTTACCCAAATTTGTCGGGTAGCAGAAGTTGGAAAATCTTACAGTCTAGAGATGGCTCGTGGTGAAGAGATGCAGCCTGACATTAATAATACTAACAAGTTCAATAAAATCAAGCTGCCAAAACTTACCCGTTCTGTAACTGTCCATGAATATAAATATAAAAAATGTGGTACCACCCACCCACCTAGAAATTGGCCAGCCTATCAGAAAAAGTGTATTGTGTGGGGCGGGTTTGACCATTTTAAAGTAGGATGTATGTTTCAGAAAAAGAAAGCTGTAGTTAATGAGGTTGATGAAGATTCCTCATCATCTGAGTCAGTGTTTGACTGCAACATTATATCGGATGTGAAGGCAACAACTTCTAACTTATGGAAAGAGTATATTAATATTAATGACATTCCTGTGTTGTTTAAGTTAGACACAGCTAGCTATACATTTTCCCGGTTAATATCTGGGAAAAAAATTGGGTAAAGTAAATTGTCTAAAACTTCAATCAAAGTAAAATCTTTTGGAGGATTTATTTCTAAACCTTTGGGTATTACAGTGTTAAAGACAGTATATAAGAATGAATCCCACAGTGCGGAGTTTGTAGTGATGAATGTTGACTCATCTCTGATATTGAGTACTTCAACCTGTGAGAAGCTGGGAATCATTAAACAGACATGCACACTGTCTAATTTAAATGAATCTCCAAATAAGAGTTTAGATGAAGAAGAACATCAATTTAGGGCAATTAATAAAGATGTATTTTCAGGGTTAGGCAAAATACACTATGAAGTAAAAATAACCCTTAGTAATGATGCAGTACCCACGGTTAGATCTGCTAGAAGACTGCCAGAGTCTCTTAAATCTAAACTCAAGAAGGAGATTGACAGAGTAGTAAATTTGGGAGTTATTAGGTTCATTGAAGAACCCATTGACTGGGTCCATGATATAGTAATAGTTGAAAAGAAAGATGGATCTGTTTAAACCCAATCCCACTAAATAAATACATCAAGCGAGAACATTATTCTATACCGACCCAGGAGGAACTGATTGCAAACTTAAGTGGTAAAAAATGGTTTACTGTACTTGACATGAAGAAAGGTTTTCATCAGTTCCCGTTGGATGAAAACTCTAGTAAGCTAAGTAAGCATGCACTATGAACACACCTTTTGGCCACTATCATTTTAAGGGTACCTTATGGTTTATCCAACATTCCTGAAATATTTCAACGGGAAAATACTAAAATGTTTGGTGACATTGAAGGAGTGCAAATCATGTTTGATGACATTATAGTATCAGGCAGAACAGAACTTGAGCATGCTAAAAGTCTGGAGGCTGTCATAAAGAGGGCTAGACAGTTCAACATTAAATTTAATAGTAATAAACTTCAATTTAAATTAAATAAAGTGAAATATTTGGAATTAATTTTCGGAGCTGATGGAATCAAACCTGACCCTTTCAAAGTAAAGGCTCTTTCCAACATAGAGCAACCTCAATCAATTCAAAATAACAATCCAAAAGAACCATTACTATCATCAGCAGTTCCTAAATTTCCATTTCAAGTCATTGGTATAGATATTGGAGAGTGCAATTTGAACCTCTTCCTGGCAGTAGAAGATTACTCCTCGCGATGGTTAGATATTATTCCCCTCAAGAATAAGACATCTGCTGAAATAATTAGAAATTTAAAAATCCTTTTTAGTAACCACGGAACACCTGAAATTGTACGCTGTGACAATAACTCACTCAACAGTGCAGAAAGGGCTGCTTTTGCCAAACAATGGAGCTTCACTAAACGAACCTCGAGTCCTAACTATCCTAGCTTGAACGGACTTTCGGAAAATGGGATAGGTATAGCCTAAAAATTAATTAAAATCTGCTTATTCAAGAGGAGACTTATATGAAGTCCTACAAGAGTATAGGACGACTCCTCTTTCAGGGCTTGAGTACTCTCCAAGTCAGTTATTAATGGGGCAAAGACTAAGAACAAGAGCCCCCGCAAGTCTTGGACTCCTTACTCCTAAGATACCCGATAAGGAAGTGCATCACAAGATGAAATACTTAAAAATTACAAGTAAAGCTCAATACAATTTATCTTCTCATCCAGTTGAGAACTTCAAAATGGAACAACCAGTTTATATAAAATGGAATGATCAGTGGAAGGAAGGCACTGTCACCAAGCTTCTCCCTGAACCACGATCTTATTTGGTCAAGGATCAACATGGTCATGAGTACTGAAGAAACTCATCTCACCTTCGAGGGCTCATTAAGTCACCCAATCCTGATGATTTTCTATCAGAACACTCATATTCCCAAACATCCTGATCCTCTTCCTGAACCACCTGACCCTCTACCAAAACTCCTAGTACTTTGATCCGGAGGACCAGAATGGATATCAGTTAACCCCCCATAACGCCCTGGTTGGAGATCAACACCATTCAGTAGTCATACACTGCAGGGTCCATCATCACCAGCAGAGGGCCTGAGAACTCAGTGTGGCTGCCTGATTGTCAAGCCTAAAAAGACTGATAGAAGATTAAGGGAAGGGTGTAATATAGTGTATTAGCTATTAGCTCTTTGGATAACCATTTGATTAGGCATTCATTTGTTATGTTGTTTGTTACTAACTTGTTTTTGAATAAAAAGGATGTTCTACTAAGTACTGTGAAGTTTACTTCCTAAAATTTAATTAACAATTAACATAAATAACACACTTAGTGCACTTGACTATAGAAGGTAAAGTTTTTGAACTCTGAAATTTATAATAAAAAGTACCTTTTACAATGATTTATTTTAAATAAAGTTTTTTTTCCTACACCAAAGGAGGCATTTCTGCCATTTTGTTTCGAACAGCCCAGTATAGTTTAGCCTTGCTGAAGTAACTCCTGTCTGTAATCAAGTCCGCCGTTGCCGCACATGCAAATATGTGATCACCAGTCATCTCACCAACTCCACACAAGACGCAGTCTGAAGACTCAGTCACTCCTATTCTCTTCAGGTGGTGCTGCAAATAATCATGTCCAGTAGCCAACCTGAAGCATGCCACTGACACCGCTCTTGGTAAAGTCAATGGAGGGCGCCTCTTAGGATCTAGCAATGCCGCCCAGTTCTTGTCCCCACATTCTCCTCTACTCCTTTCCTCTGCTCTTTCAGTGGTAGCGCTTTGGGCCATTTTTTTGCCATGTCCATGGTGATAGGAAGAAGCGGCTGTGGTTGGCTAGCCCCTAACTGCGCAATTCGATCCGCCTCCTCATTCCCAGGTATACCGCAATGGGCTGGAATCCACTGCATTACCAATACTTCAGTAAGTATTTAATCAAGTATTTCAATTTTACATTCAATGGATTTCTGGCATGCGAGAATTCAAGCGTTAGTTGAGGGATGTCCAGACGCTATTACCAGCAGTGCTGCCCTAGAATCCGACAGAGAACTATCTTCTTTGCGCAGGCGTGAGTAGGCTTTTCTAAAGCTAAAGTAATAGCAGCTATCTCTCCATCAAAATTGGTAGCATTTGCTCCAACAGGTGCTGACAGTTGGAACAGGTTACTATAGACACCAGCACCCGCATTTTTATTTGCCTCTGTAGCTGACTCGTCAGTGTATTTATGGATCCATTCTGGTTCAGGGTAGCGCTCGGCTATAGGGGCCAATGCCACAGTCCTTAGTTCTTCCTCTGGGGTCATGGATTAGTTGATGGGGATTATTAGATCCAGCACTATATCATATGGACACATCCAAACGCTTTGTTTAGTCAAGTCAGGCAGAGGCTCTCTTATCTCAAAGTTCAGGCCTAGGCTTGTGATAATGGATTTCGTTGTCTCAATAAATGTTAGCTGTGTTTTTAGTCGCCTAGTATTACCAAGAGTGCTGGCCCAGTAACCACTACCATTCCTAAGCATGCCCTCATAAAGGATGACGGCATTCATTTTTCGACTATCTTTTAGGGACTCGATCTCTGCCTGCAGTTGCATGGCTAGAATCAGTGTTGATTTAGCCGCACCAGTAATAATCCTCAATGCCTTATTTTGAACTATATCAAGACGTCCCAGCACTGAATCGGTAGCTGTAACCATAATACCAGAGCCATATTCCAGGACTGGTCTTATATATGACCTATATGCATGTATTAAAACCTCAGCGGTTGCTCCCCTCTTTATGGCTGTGATTCGTTTCATAAGTCGCAGTCTTTATTCTCTTTTATCTGCAGCATGCTTACATTGCTTAGCCCAGGTTAACTTATCATCCAGGATCAGTCCTAGATATTTCGCTTCATGAGTCCTGCTAATAGCCTGATTATCAAGATTCACTATTTTAAATCTTATTTTAAATCTCTATTTTAAATCTCATATTTTAAATAAAGTGCAATATTTTATTTACAACCAATTGTTTCTTATGTGGATACCAAGTAAAATAGAAATAGCAACTAAATTTTGATTCTGAGAGCTTATTTGCAATATTCAATTTCATCTTTGTCAATATACATAAAAACCTGCTTGAAAGATTGTATTTATTTACAACTTATTATAACCTTCTGTTACTTATAATTTATCACATTATTTTGATCTGAATAAATACGCTTGTCAGCAGTCTTTTCCAATTCTTTAATACATGTATGACAAAATTAATATAATCCTTAATAAATAAACTTAATCTAAATAGTTACAATGAACAAATGTTGACAATTAGTTGAGATTAACATTAAACATAATAGATATAAGAATTTAAAACTAAATAAATAAGAAAATAGGAATAAATAGGCATATAAATACAGAAATATTATAAATAAAATATAAAATAAATTTAAACTAAACTAAAGGTTATCTTATCCTGCATGTTTAGGTTTTTTGTGTTAGTCTAAAAAACTATGCTCTATATTTGTTTATATTAAATAATGATTTCAGTTCTTTAGTTTGTATTGTATTAATGAAGTACTTAACAAAAGAAACAAATAAAAACATTAATATAACTAAGCAAACTCCTGAATTAAACAT
>NW_027109708.1:77246-85944 GCF_000696795.3 Halyomorpha halys
TATATATCGACAATATCTAAATATCGATATTTTGTTTCCGACATCCGATATTTCGATATCAATGTTTAGTAACAGATAATATCGGAATGTCCTTTATTTTCCTTCAATAAATCGGTTTTCAAAAAATAAAAAATCACGTACTAAATAGATGTCAGAAAAAAAATCGTTGGTAATCTGCTCTCTAAAATAATCAAACACTGTACAATTACAGATAAATTATTATCGAGATATACCAAGCCAATAGTATTGAATCCAATTATCAAAATAGCAGTAAAAAAAAAAGGATGAGTTATTTTAAGGAAACATTATCAGTAATTCCTAAATTCATTTTGGATTTTCTTATTAATATCGATGTTAAACCTTGGTAAGTATCGAAATATCGATATTCAATTTAAAAATTTTCCAGAAAATACAGGATAGATTTATAATTAAATAATTAAATATAACATAAGTTACTGATATTGATATTCCAATTTATCAATAATATCGATATCAAACTTTGGCAACAATATTCGAAGAAACTGTAATCGAAATATCAATATTTTCTTTATAAAAGACTAACAAATTTTTTGGAAAGCTTCAAAATAAAATATTGAAATTTTGTTTCAATATTTCTCATAAATTTCGGTATTCGACAATCTTTCAGACAATATCGGAATATCATTACTGAAATTAATGTAGATTTTAATAAGAAAGTCAAATATCGAAAACTATATGAAACATGGAAAAGAAAATTTTAATTATTAAAAATGTCTACTTTTTTTAACGGAATATCGACATTTTGATTATATAACATCGGAATATCTTTACTAATTTTGAATATTGATATTGATGAGAAAGACGAATTTGAAATCGATATGAAATGTTCTAACAAAATATCAATATTTCATTTTGAAGCTTTCCATAAATTGTTCTTGTCTTTTTAAAATGAAATATCGATATTTCCATTAACTAATATTGGAATATTTTTACTAAATTTTGATTATGATATTGATGAGAATGTCGAATATCGAAGTCGATATGAAATATTGAAACAAAATATCAATATTTTATTTTGAAGCTTTTCATAAAATTTTTTAGTCTTTAAAAAACGAAATATCGATATTTTGATCCCATTTTCTTCGAATATCGTTGGCAAAATTTCATATCAATATTATTAATAAATTGCAATATCGATACCAATATCAAATGTTAGATTAGATGAATTTGATAATGAGGATATCGATGTTTGAATTAGATCAATATCGATATGTATGTTTAATTTTATTAGTCAATCGATAAAGTATAGTAAAATATAACTATTTCATTATCAGACCTTTCTTAATATTTCAAAATGTTTCACTAATGAAAAATCGATATTTCCATTGAAATTTGTTAGAATATCGATATTGATTTTAACACGAAATAAAATTTTAATATTATATTTTTAATAATGCCCTGAAATAGCAAAATCTTTTTGAAATAAAATATATATTTTTTCTTGGAAAAATGGCTACCAATGTTTGAAATCTATATCAAACAGAATTATTGGAGTGCTTTTTTATTGAGGATGTAGATACTTGAATTGGATATTGTATGTTCACGTCCATAATTTAATTTGGAGATTATTGGAATATCAATGTTTTATAACAGAAAAATATATCCAATTATATTTTAGTTAATATTTGTTATGTTTGTCACAGTTGTAATGGTTTAGCTTTGATTAACCGTTATTAAGAATTTTTTATATGTCATATTGTCATTTTATAATTACTACTTCTTTAATTTCTTAATTTTTTGATATTTAAATATCGATATTTTTGTGCCAATATAATATCGATATTGCTAACCGATATCGATATCGACATTTTGGTGACAATATCACATCCCTAGTCGGAGCTCGTGCTGTCCGTAGGGTCCATTTTGCCTTAGAAGCCGCAGTCAATGTCACATATATCCAACTCTCGCACCGCACTCCAACAAATGTGGGACTAGAAGGCTCGTTCATGATAACCAACTGACACTTCGCCACACATTTTTCTAACAACCTTCCTCTGGTGCCTGTGCGAACCGAACCCATGAATTGGCATCGGAACAGACTATCACGCTTCTATATTTAAGCGCGGCAGCCTCCACAGTAGCTATATTATCCTCTATGTTGATATTTACTATCGCCAGTCGCGGCGGCATGTATTCTGAGACCAGTGAGAAGGCAACTCTACCCCACCTGACATAATACGCCTGATCTGCTGTGGTGAATACTTCCAGTTCCATGACGTCGAGGGCAGGGTTGACGACAACAATCGCTGCTCAATATCTCCTCTAGACTCTGCCTAGCGCCGCCGCCCTCGAGGTGGTACTAAATCCTATGACCTCATTCTGTTGACAACATGGCTCCTAAATCGCCAAGATGCCTCGGGCGAGAGTTTTTAATACGTCCACGACTACTCGTCTCTGGCCCATATTTACTTGCATGATCGGGGTTTCTCCGTTTTCTTGACCATAATCTTCATTTCCCCAATTTGTTTCAATTCTTCTGGGGACGGGCATTCCACCACTCTCAGGGTGACATATGCCGTCGTCTCTCTTGGGTTCTGAGGGGCAATCCAGCTACCCAACATATTATCGTGCATTTTCGAGGCCTTTTGCTGTACAGTATCTCACCTCTTAATTTGGTACAAGGACAAATTACAAACAACCACCTGGACAACAGCCAGAGTGGCCTTTACCCTCTGTTAAACTAGTGCTCTATGATTCCATAAGTTTTTTTCAGGTGGTGTTTTCACTCTTTTGGATGTAATAAATGCATCACAACTATTTTAGTGCACAAAAGTTAATTTCATTTCCATTTATGCACAAGTTATCTACGTATTTACACTGTACTATATTCTTGTTAAGAAGAAATTCATTATTTTTTTTTATTTTCCAGCTATAAATGATATCGTATACATTACACATCCTGAAGGTGTTCAAAGGGCTGATTGTACAACACCTTCGTGTTGTTTGAAAACGGTCTGCTTTATACTGAGGAAAATCACAAAAAGTGAAGGGTGCTTACGTTGTATTTTTTGAGTTGGTTTAATAAAAAATATTTGAGAGAACTCCCTTGCTACTACCCTAGAATCACAATGGAGTGAATACTTTAGACGGTTGAATAATATTTAAATGATGTAACATTATATTACCCTGAATATTTGCCTACCTATTACATGCTTAATTCTCTTTCAAAATGATGATTGTGACGACCTATAAATTTGTTATTTTTTTATTTTTTATGAATCTTATTGTCCACTGATGGACTTATGGGAGATTTTATGTAAAAATTAAATCATTGTCTGATTAATAAAATTGTTGTTAATTTTCAGGTCCAATAGTGGCAGTTCAGGCCGTAAAGAGGACTGCTGCACATTTACCATGTGACATGAGCCCGCCAATACCCAATGACACCGTCACACTTGTCGTTTGGTACAAAAACGACATTAAACCTATATACAGGTTAGTGTTATGTTCTATTTTATCCTTTAGAATTCTTTTATTTTATTTTAACGAATAGAAATTAGAATTACAGAAAACCTCGATGTGGGTTATATAGTGTTTTCTTAATTCCTATTATTATCCATTTTAATATTTTAACATTTTTAAATAGGACTGCTATAAAAGATCCGTAAATTCCTAGTTCCTACATATTATCTCATTATCCGTTCTTATCTCTCAGACAGGTTATTTCATGTAAATCAAAACAGTGCTTATTCATCCCTGTTTCCTCACTGTCTGCTGGTGTACCTCAGAGTAGTATCCTTGGTCTTATCCTTTATACAGTTTTTACAGCTGACATCCCAAACCATCCTAACACTATTCTCACCACATATGCCGATGACACATGCCTATTGTCAGTGAATAATGATCCTTCCATTGTATCCCAAACCCTCCAATCCCACATCACCACCCTTGAAGAATGGTACAAAAACTGGAGGATTAAAATAAATTCCAATAAATCCCACCAAATCACATTTACCCTTCGTCGTAAACCTTTGTTTTGCCCCACAGTATCTTTTAATAATACCCCACTAATTCCTGTTGAACATATCCGTTACTTAGGGCTAAATCTGGACAAACGACTGACATGGAATCCTCATAGAAGACTGAAAAGACAGGAAACTGCTCGTCGATTTCGACTATTACAACATTTACTAGACAAACGGTCTAAACTGCCAATCCATTACAAAAGACTAATCTACATGACTCTTATAAGGCCTATCTGGACATACGTAGTTCAGTTATGGGGCTCCACTAAACCATCGAATTTCTCTCGAATCCAATCCTTACAGTCCAAAATCCTTAATACTCCTTCCTTTGTCACGAATCAAGTCATCCATCAGGACCCCAATGTCCCATATATTGCCGATTTGGCCAGAACCAGATACCAATCCTTTCATAATAAACTTCCCAACCACCCAAACCAACTCGTTTCTAAGCTGGCTTCTCCTTCACTACCTAACAATCCTCCTAGGCGTCTGAAAAGAAGATGGCAAATTTACTTGATGTGTATATATGTATACAGTTTTAAATAATAATAAATAAATTATTAAAAAAAATATTTTTAAATAATCTATAGAATTATAGTAAAAAAAATTGATATAGATATTCCTATTTTATAAAAAGTGACCAATTAAAAAAAAAATAATATATCAATGCTCTATTTCAACAAAATCTTACAATGATTAAAATAGATTGTTTTAATATGTAATAGTATTCGGTAACGTTTGATATAACAAGATATTATTTTAATAATATATATTCCGAAAACAATACACCAAACAACGAATTTAACATTAGATATGGAGAAACAGCAAGTAGGTCTTATTGTACTGGAGTTCATTGCGTAAAACCTACAAAAAACATACATCACCAAATAACTTTAAAAAATTTATACCACACTTAAAACAGAAACGCATTTCTGGCGATCCTATAACGCTTTCTAATTACTTAATAAAATGAAGAATAATAATATGAGGTAGTGTGACTATGAATTAATTTTATATTATAAAATAATGTCCTGCAGCAGTCTCGGCTTCAGTCTTCGGGTTAAGGTTGGGTTTCCCAGGTTGTTGGTCACTGCTCCTTTAACTGGGAGTGGAACTTCATGAACCGTTTTATGATATAATCCTCTATTGACTCCACTTGTAATTCGCGATGCAATTGGCTATTTCTTATGAACCAAGGAGCATTAACTGCGATTCTTAAGACTTTATTTAGAAAAACATAAGTGCAGACTAGAGATAGCACATCTCACATCAACAGTCAAAAAGATAAACAAAATTCAGATTATACATTACTCCAATAAAATTCAACAGGTACTTGAGTCAAAACTATTACCTCCTTCAGCTCTTTAATATCAGAACTATTTCAGCATAGACTAATAACAAACGATTTTTATTAGTACATTAATTAAACTCACCACATAAATTTAAATTAAAATTTTTAAGAACACTATGAGAGGAATAGACGTAATATTTCTATTTCGTAAACACCGCTTTTTATTTCTAGATTGCTTTTAAAATTGTTATTAGGGCAGAGTTTTTAAGCAAAACCCGTAGGATTTGACCTACTGTTGGAACCGTTTCCCTCTGAAGGCTATAAGAACGATCTGGGAGTGAGGAAATTCGAATCGGCAGTGGCGCTGGAATAGGGGTGCGGGAAGCCTGGAGAAAAGGGATTAGGAAGTCAAATGTTCAAAAGTAAATAGGTTCAGTCTTTGCTCAAGGGTGGAGCACCACACATAGCAGCCCTTAATAAAGCCTTGTGCTTACTCGGGAAGGAAAAAATAAGATCAAAAAAATCTAAAAAGAAAAGGGGTCAAACCAATTCGATTTAAGACTAAAAAAATAAATCTGTGTGCCTTAATCCATATTTGACATTTATTTTAATAATTTCACAAGTCTTCTAGATTTAAAAATATACTTTATTAAAATTTTCTGGAACCTTTTTTGGAATTAGTTATGTATTGTTGAAAACATTTTAAAATATATATATATATTTTTTATACTTTATTTATTGTTATTTACAACTGTATAAAAATATATAATACAAGTAAATTTGCTGTAGGTGACATAGTGATATGATACAAACATTTGGAGAATCTACCCATTAATAGAACTCCAATAACATTTCTAGAGGAGAAGATCTCGAGGCCATCTTCTTTTCAGACGCCTTGGAGGATTATTAGGTAATGAAGGAGAAGCCAGATTAGAAACAAGTGGATTTGGGTGGTTGGGAAGTTTATCATGGAAGGATTGGTATCTAGTTCTGGCCAAATTGGCAACATATGGGACATTGAAGTCCTGATGGATGACTTGAGTCATGACAAAGTAAGGAGTATTAAGGATTTTAGACTGTAAGGATTGGTTTCGGGAGGAATTTGATGGTTTAGTTGAGCCTCAAAGCTCAAGTCCGTATGTCCAGATAGGCCTTACATAGTCATGTAGATCAGTCTTTTGTAATGGATTGGCAATTTAGACCGTTTCTCTAGTAAATGTTGTAATAGTCGGAATCGACGAGCAGTCTCCTGTCTTTTCAGTCTTGTTTGAGGTTTCCATGTCAGTCGTTTGTCCAGTTGTAGTCCTAAGTAACAAAAATATTTTTAAAACATTTAATCGATATAACTTGATGTTTTTTTTTTAAATTATTGATTTATCAGAACTCTTTAAAAAATTGTTGATTTACGAAAATAATTTTTACTCACGAACAACTGGTATGTTATGTATTTTTCCCAAAGAAGGCTGAGACAGAGGTTAATTACAATACATAAGACTTCATTTAGATATTAATAGCTAACAAGTATATGCAGTACATATACCGATATCAATTCTTTGGAAAGTAATTAATAAATACATATCTACTGTAAATAGTAATATAAAAAGGTCTGGCGGAACTTATCAAACAACTGAGGGCATTGCGAGATCATATCAAATTCAATGTAGTTTCAGGTTTCCCCTCTAGATTCAAATAGGATTCAGGCACGTAAATCACATTAACAAGCATTTACAATGAGACATAAAAATGTCTTTTAAATGGCCTTAAAATACTCTTCTTAAATCATACCAAATACGTTAAATTAAGAGCAGTGTGACAAAAATAGTTTTAGTGAAACATGTACCGAGAGACAAATAACTTATTTTTCTAGACATAGAAAGGGGCGAGGTGCCCCTGTTATAGTCCGTTATTTTTAAACCATCATGAATAAAATTATTTAATAAATTTATTTGTAAATTTGTATTAACAATAGAATATCAGGTATAATAGAATTAAATAATTAATAATAATTACATAATTAAGCATAGAAAATATCAACTATCAAGGGGAGGCTATGCACGATTTCAATGAAACTTATTTTTCATAGTCAGTCAAAAAAATGCTATCAATATTGTCAGGAGCCAATGAAAAAAATATTTTTCATATTTTTAGAAAAGTTTTATGTTATTGCCTACCGCCTTTTCTCTGAATGTATTTAATGGTTATTATATATCAATCGATTTGTTTTGTCTTTTCATATATAATAATAACAAAAGATTATTTATCCCAATAAATGAGTTTTCGTGTGTGAAAAATCACAAAAACTGTCGCTTCCAGTAAAGTAAACCAAAAGAATTTTGTTCAGTAAAAATTAATGCAGATTAATTGAGGATGCCCCCTCAAGCACTTTTTAATGGGACATAGAGATGTTGCCCTCGGGTGAAAACATATGAAAGATTGTATATCTATCGTTCTAATTTGTTTAGGAACGTCCAATTTTTACCATTTCGGGGAGTTCATAATATCCTAAGCACTTTATAAGTTTGTGTAGATTAGTGGTAGCGTGTTGAAGTTTTAGGATGTAGAATAACAAAAAGCATATTGTCAATTGTATTTATTGAGTTAAAATGCCTAATTTTTTTTTTAATGCCTGTTTTGATCCTGAAGCAATCGCACTTCCCTTGAACAAGAGTTCAATCTCTTAGTGACCACTGAAAAGCAATTCAGTAAGCAATGAGCCATATCTCAGTGATTGATTTTTATTTATACTTTAAAGATTTATGATTTTATTATACTGGCAACAAAATTAATTTTGAATGATTGATATCTATTAGGTTATTTCAGAAAATGTTTACTCCTGATTTATATACCCAAGTATTAAATATATAAACAATTATTTGTAAAGAAAAAATTTAACAGGCAACCAAACTACAATTAATTTCAAATGACCTACTATGTTAATGTTTTTGGTTGTAAATTATCGCTTGTTACGGTGAAGTTTGACCTTGCCTTGGAACATGTTTTTTACTTAACGTGTCATCGGGTGTTATTAAAAATGACAAATTACTGTCTACTATGCACGTTGGAAAATTCCCATCCTATTTATTAACACATTTTATGTATACATATAGTTTTTGTTTTGGAAAAATATTATTGCTGATTATATGAAAATAACTCAAACTTTGTATTGTATATCTATCGTTCTAATTCGTTTAGGAAGGCCCAATTTGTACAATTTCTGGCGGTTTATAATGTCCTAAGCACGTTTTTAAGTTCGTGTAGATTACTGGTGGCGTGATGTTTTGGGATGTAGATTAACAAAAACATATTGTCAATTGTATTTAATGAGTTAAAATGCCCTACTATTTTTTTTTTTTATGCACCTGTTTATTAATACATTTTATGTATATCTATAAATATATATATA
>NW_027109708.1:85994-89878 GCF_000696795.3 Halyomorpha halys
TATTAGTACTGATTATATGAAAATAACTAAAGTAGAAAAATTTTGACTAATTTTAAAATATCCTGAGATATCTACATAAGGTTTTTTCCCCCCGGAAAATGTTCTAATAATTTCAATTTTATATTTCTTCATCATATATCTCTGGACTGATAAAATCTTGTAGTTAAATCAGTAATTCAATATGGACGTTTTCTTATTCAACAACCTTTGTCCAGATCCCTGAATTGAAACTCGACTTAGAAATATATAATTAAAAGACAACTTTAGGGTTGACGTTTGGATTAAGAAAAGTAAACGGTTTTTCCAACCCCACGACCAGGAATTCGTCGGTGCTGAGTTAAGGGGAGAAGTTCTAATACAGACTTAAAGTTCATCAATCTTTCTGAATGACTGGTGAAAAATTAATGACTTATTTCAATTAAATTGTTTAATTAATTTTTTATAAGATTAAGTTTTGATTATAAAATTTTTATTTTGTTTTATAAAATAATGATAATCCTAACTTTATACACGGAATAAATACGCAATGAATATTTTATTTTAAAATATGAGGACTAATCAATCAGTCAACTCTAGTAATAATTTATTGTTTTAATTTAGGTTCAATTAAAATATATGGTGATAATAAAACCGGGATTTTATATACATTAAATATTTATTTCATATTAATTTCGGAGAAAAACGATTAAAATAATTTGAAACCCATTTGTAAATACATGTTTATATTGAATCTATTATATTTCATTAATAATTATTTTTTACTGTTTTTATTATTTTAGGTTTTTCAAAGTCAAAATTATGTTTGAAATTGGCAAAATGGGTTTTTTTAAATTTTATTTGTTTATCCAATATATACAGTTTTAAATATACATTTTTTCGATTTAATTGATAAATAACATTATTTCTCTCAAGTATTTTATCTTTATTGCTAGTGTATAAATCTTGTAATTATTGATCGGTTTTTTCCAAATTTTGAATTTTTATGTTCGAGTCTTTTCAACGTATTATTAATTTTTTTTTTATTAATTTACTAATTGGGTCAATTTTAATAGGTGTAACAGCATTATTGTAATTGATGGTTATAGATTCATTATTATCAATTGTAATATTAAAAAATTTATAATATTGTCTGATGAAAATGTTTCAGTTGGTTGTTGTTTTTTTTTTTCCACAAATCTCTTGACAACCTAAGATCCGTGAGAGCCTGAAACGTATTTACATAAAAGGGTATCTACTGAGACTGAGCCAATGCAGAAAATTTGCCTTACTTAGTAGTCAATTAAAAGCCCTTGTAAAGCTCCAAGCTTTCCTTTAAGGATATGGTAATTAAGCCCTGGTATACCCGGCGTCTGTTGTAAGCATGTTCCCGAAATCGCTACATCCGTTTCGCAGTTGCCAAGCTGTGTCATCCACTCTAAACATTCACCGTTGGCGCTCTAGTAGAAATTTACCTGCGTTTAGTACAGACAGAAATATCTTTTAAACGTTCATGTTCACTTTAGTTTTACATATATTAAGCCTCCAAGAACCGCTAATTATTTCTTTAAAGAGGTTTTAGTATATTTCTCTTTGATAATGGGAAAGCTGAAAGAGAGGAAAATAATTTGAAAACAAAATAGGACTAGACAATTAGCCGTGTCTATTTGATGATTCTCGGCATATTCCAAGATGATTGTTTAGTGCTAAGAGCAAGCATTAATTTTTTTTTTTAATATTAACATGGAGTTCTATCAGTGGGTAGATTCTCCAAATGTTTGTATCATGTCACTATGTCACCTACAGCAAATTTACTTGTATATATTTGTATACAGTTGTAAATAACAATAAACAAATTATTTTAAAAAAAAATATTAACATGCTTTAAATAAAATAAATTTTTTTTATATCAACTTAGATAATTCACAAAAAAATATTTACAAAAAAAATTTGCCAAAAAAAAATTAAATGATTCCATAAAAATTTTTTTTCCACGGAACAAAAAAAACACACACAAGCTTGCATAGCACCTTTTACACACTTATACTCACTCACCCACTCCTTTTGCTGGATTCCGTAGAACACCACCGACGATTTTTCTCAATGAAGTAAGCTGTTGATCCTATTATACCTATTCGTTAAATCAGATACCACTCTCGACTTAAATGGTGTTTTGTGTCTAGTCTTATAATACGTTGACAAAAGATTATTTTATTTTAATTATTATTTTTTTTATGCACATAGTTTGATTATGTTCATTTTCTTTATCCTTCTGTTTATATATATTTTAAGAGAGATTTTATTTACTTTTTTTTTGTTTTCTTTCATTTATTTATTTGATTTTCATTCTTATTTTATTTTATTTTAGTGTGAATATGATCATTCATCACTATACCTATTGCTCACAATGGTGTGGCAGATTGTAATATCTATCTATAAATAACGTTTTTTGAGACCACCATCACTTTTTACTGAGAGTTCCGTTTCTCATACTAGTTACATCCTTTTCCACTAATGAACTTAATACCTTTCTTTAAAGAAAACTGATATTTTTGTTTTCATTAATAAAGAATAGTATCAGAAAATTGGTTTTATAACTTACAAGAGGTGGTTTCGCGCGAGGAATCACCGATTTCAATAAAACTTTTTTTTGTAATTAAAAAAAATAAAATTAAACCTGTACCGCTACAACCCATGAAGGGTCAGGAGTGCAGTAAATATCTGTAAATATTTTATAAGGAAATACCTCTGGTAACAAGTAAATAAACGGTTGTCAAAGGAGGTGATTTGGTCAGAATTTCGCTCCACCGCCAGATTTTTACACAATTAAGGGAACCCATTTTATGAGGCTGGGTAGGGCTCCGGAACCCTCTGGGCTTACTTAACGGCTACAGTATAACAGATAATAATTATCTGCCAAAGCCGGATTTGAACCCGGATCCTTAGAGCCCATTGCCTTACCAATGAGCTACCCACTCCTACCTATAGTATTTACATTGTTTTCGAAAATGTTATTACGAAGACCAGCAAGTTGCTAGGGAGGGGGAGATGACATTCCCTTGAGATCGGTGTAAGACGCCCATGATTATAAATGTAATTAAAATTAATATTTCTTTATTACTAGATAGGCCTGACAGGTCTTAAATGCTTATATCGCCAAATTGATATTTCTTCTAATAATTGATAACATAGGGGTTTAGTCTCGTGCAAAAGACCCATCTCACTACTTACAAGGTTATAATTATTGAATAGTTTTAAATATTTCTCTAAATAAAATCAAACAGATACTAATTTTAAAAGTAGATAAATCCAGAGTTTATAGTTCTTTATTTATATCTTGCGTTAGCCTGGTATTTAGTCCTCTAGATGTAGTTGGATTTCCTTCTGCACCTTTAACTGCAAGAATTTTGGAAAACATTTTTTGATGAATTCATCTATCAGAATCCATTTATAGATCGGGGTGTAATTGATTATTTATATTAAACCATCAACTCCGATTCTTAAGACCTTGTTTTAAAATTTTGGTATTTTTTTTTTCGTTTCATACAGGATATCTCAGACTTCGTAACCGTACACCGCTAAGGGAATTGGTGTTGTTTAATAGATGAGAACGATTGTATCTAGTTTTAATCTGGATTTTTTGACGAGAGAATTTACCATTGCCTACTATGCGTGGGTATACATGTATTGTTGATTAAGAGAGATATAAGGTTATATTAGAAAAATGTAACAATATTAGAAAACGTGAATTAGTTAGATACATAATTGGTTGATAACCAAAAAATATATATATATATATATTTAAATATTTATTTATTGCTATTTACAACTCTACATTATAATACATTTAGTAAATCTGTTCTAAGTTAAATTGGAGTGTTACAGGCGTGTAGAGAAACTACCCATTG
>NW_027109708.1:90520-92399 GCF_000696795.3 Halyomorpha halys
TGGTGAGGATAGTGTTAGGATTGGTTGGAATGTCAGCTGTATAGACGGTGTAGAGGATGGGACCAAGGATACTACCTTGAGGAACACCAGCAAACTGAGAATAGAGGGATGAATAGGAACCATTGTGGTTTCCTTGGAAAAATTTATCAATGAGAAAGGACCAAAAATATAATCTGATAAAGGCAAAATAGCCTGTAATTTTTCGAAAACATTGTAGCTGTGATAAATAAGAATTATCCTCGAGAATGGCCGGAAGTTTAGGACTGCAATAAGAAAATAAACAGGTTGAGACTTACTGTTTTTTTTTTTTTTATTATAATTGACATATTTATATTTATTTATTTATTTTTGGTAATTAGTCAACCGAAATGTTTTAGGCTATATATAGCATCAACAATGCAAAACATTGACTGGACAAAATTTCCTCGACCGGGGGATAAGGTTAGTAAGCGGGATGACAGACGAGCGGGATATAGAGCGGTGACCCGTGAATAAAGTGCCAATCAGCTGAGTGGACTTTTGCCACGGCACAAAATAAATTTATATAACGCCTTGATTGCCTACTAGAAAATGTGCTGCACATTTCCTCTCATCCTGTCCGTAATAGCCTCTGGCTTGTATCGGCGATATCATCGTCTGTGATATCACTTAGAAGGAACAATTTAAATGTCTGCTCATATCATAAGAATATTAATAATATATAAAAACAAAAATGAAAAAAGCTTTTAACTTAGTGGTCTATAATTCAAAAGTTATATATTTTGTGGACTTTTAAATTTAGTAATTGATGAGAAAAACCATATTTGTGTGGCACAAAATCTTCAAGATTTCATCTGATGAAAATCACCCTTAAGTCTTTTGTTCTACTAAGCAAATGGTTTTCGTTTTCCAGCTAAAAATGTATTTAAAAAAATCGTGCCATTCTGAAATTTCTAAAAGCGGCCACTGACGATCACTCCACTCTAACGGCTCAACACCAAATGGACCGTGGATCGACCCTTAATGTGAAATGCTATGTGGATGTTTTAAATTTATATGGAGAATCTGGAATTCCAACAGTCCGTGCGTGAAGAAAACTGACATTCTGGTTTCCAGGTTTGATAACACTCTATTTGTAAAAATACGTAATTACTCCGGCGTGCCTCCCTGAGTATCTTAGGTTGAAGACTTAATTGGTCTTAGTATAACATAGGATTAATCTTCAATCGATTTATTATGATTTCAATATGATGTGGCTGATTTAAGTAATAATTGAATGTAGGATTTTTTTGTCAATTTTTTTGATTTGGGTATTAATTTGTCTGTTATCATATCTACTAATCTAATTGAATTGATATTTTCAATTTATTTTCTTGATAATTATTTATTAACATTGAATAAAAGATCTAGTTTTATTTTTCTACTCTGAATTGAATGTCATCACCATATAAACGTCCCTAGCACATCTTAATATTCCTGAAATTTCCATTTGGAAATAATATCGTCAAAGTTTGTTTTTCTTTCATTTGCCTCTTACACTAGGAACTAGGACCTGACATTTAAAATATTCCTTTAACGCAATAGATATAACAACTGGAAAATTGCTTTTTTTGTTTCTTTTTAACAGAAAAAAAATCTAGACTTATGATTCAAATTAAATATATATTGGGAGTAAATATATTTTACTATAAATACAACTATTTAGAAGTTGAATTTTAAAGACCCTTAAATCTAGTTCATTTAACCAGTTTAGGATCTCATGCCTACCATATTTGTACGAATACGAAATATAAAGTACGAGAGAAATACTTTATTCATATATGCTGCCTAAATACATTAGGTTGCTATCTGACACAGCGTACTTATCAATCCGTAATCGGACATATTTACATTACATATT
>NW_027109708.1:97194-97645 GCF_000696795.3 Halyomorpha halys
CCACCGCTATGTATAATAAATGTCCGAAAAACGAAATAAAAAACGAAATCTCAAAAGAGGACCCAGAAGAGGAGAAAAAAAAAAAAAAAAAAAAATTTCAGATGATTTCCACAAATCAATTACTCCCCCCTATTCAACTATGGTAAAATTATAAAAGTATATTTGTGTAATTACGTTGCATTTTTCCTTAAACAAAGTTCGTATAATGATTTCATTGGAACCCGACAGGAAATCATTTTTTTGATAAAATTCTATTTTTTTATTTTCCATTCTGATGGTTGTGGGTAAAATTTATTTACAATCAGCATACAGACGTAGTCATTTTTTATTACAAATATAAATAGATTATCTATTGGTTTAGGTTTTTTTTTGTTAGTTTTTGTATATCTTTTAATATATTTTTACCAGGTCATTCAAAAAGTCCTGTCGTTTTTTTGGGGGAAATTATAAA
>NW_027109708.1:99180-100524 GCF_000696795.3 Halyomorpha halys
AAAACGACAGGACTTTTTGAATGCCCTGGTATCTTATTTTATTTTTATTATTCCATTTTCACATTCTTCTTATTTCTTTCTTTGTGATTTTTTATAATACAGATTTCAGAATTAAGTGATTTCGATCAATTAAACTGAAATCAACAGGTTTCGGTGCCTTTACTTATACTATACTTTAATCAATAACATCTTCAAATATATTTAAAAGTTCATTAAGCTTTATCTAACTTTGTTAATGATAGTTCAATTTCGATGTTGTTTTTTGTTAATTTGTTGGGAGAATTGAGTTACTGTTCTAACAGCAGATCTAGCTCAAAGATTTGAATATCATAAAATTATACAAATTTTTAAAAAGAAATACATTTCATATACATTTTATTGCAATATAATAATCACGATTACAATCATTTCATCATATTCCGTATAGCCGGTTTGCAATTTGTATTCATTCATATAATTCAATAAAAAAAATAATAGTTTTTTTAATAATTTTTCCTTAAATTATTTTTGTAAATGGTATTGAGGTTTTTTTTTTTTAAATTATGATTGTATGACGTCATGATTCTGTAAAGCTCATTTTCATCCCTAATTGTATGAAATTTCATAGATTTTAAAAAAGAATACAAACTATTCCGCTAGGAGCATAGATTTAGGATTATTTAGTAATAATTGATAAAAGGTTTCCTCTTGAGATTTGAAATATTGTTCTCGTTTCTTCAAAAGCCAACTTTATAAGAAGCAAATCAGGATTCTGTTTATTGTAAAAATTTAATTATTGAAACTTATACACAAAAAATAACTTTTTTTTGGCTGATCTGAGTTATCGATTTTTTTTTTCTGAAATTTTAATCTAACTACTAGTTTTAGATTACAATTTACAAGAGCCGGGAAGAAAAAAAGACAGTTATCTCACCTCAATTTTTAATTACTTTAATTAAAACTGTGAATAATTACTAGTCAAAACTGGTGAGTCTACCAAGTATAGGTAGGGGGGATAAAAAATGGTGGCTGTTTCAAAACCTTAAAAAAACATCAATTTTTCATTCGGAGCTCTATATCTTAAAAACTACCAACAACACTAGAAATTCTAAAAAAAAAAAATATTAAAAGAAGAGTAAATTTGCTGAATTATTAGCCCTAATAGAGCTATTTACGTCCAATAGTTCTCGAGATATAGCCTTTTAAAAAGCAACATTTCATAAAAATATACTGAAATATCAGTAGTTAGTTAATTTATTTTGAGAAATCTATATCTCAGGAACTATATGACTTACAGATGTCTATTAGCAATCAAATTAAAACTAGTTGATGTAATATAAAGTAGCTTATAACCTTTACTCTCGT
>NW_027109708.1:106654-114105 GCF_000696795.3 Halyomorpha halys
AATGAAATAAATGTTTTGAGACTATAATTTGGATAGTGTTTTTGAATTATTTAGTAAAAAATATAATCAATTTATTTTAGCAAATTCCATGAAAGTTACTTCTCCTACGAAAATAAACGTCATAGATTACTTTATAGCTCATTAAACTAGCTTTAATTTGAGTGCTAATAGACATCAGTACGTCACATAGTTCCTAAATTAAGTAACTATCTCCTGATATTTCTGTACGTTCCATACAACATTTTTATGAAATGTTACTTTTTAAAAAGCTATATCTCGAGAACTATTGAACGTAAATAGCTCTATTAGGGCTTACATTTTAGCAAATTTACTCTACTTTAAATGATGCTCTCTTAGATTTTCCCTTGTTGTTGGTAGTTGTAAAGATATAGAGCTCCGAATAAAAAAATAATTATTTTTAACGTTTTGAAACAGCCGTAATTTTTTATTCCCCCTACCTATACTTATCAGACTCATCAATTTTGACTCGTAATTATAGCTAGTTTTCAATTAAGCAATCAAAAATTAGGGTCAAATAACTGCCTTTTTTCTCCTCTTGGGCTCTTGTACTATAGCCTTACCTTGGTTAAGGCTGTATTTTGAATGATTATATTGGAAGATTGTAGGACAGGGTTGTCGTCTTGCAGGAAAAAACAAACAAGGTCCTGTCTACCTATTACAATGCCATGATATAATATAATACCACCATTTCCCCTAGCATTTCATTCCTCGCTATGTAGTATATCTTTCTCCCAACGGGGACTTCTGGGGATAATCATAAGAATTTTTCCAGATCCAAATCTTCCTCTGCTAATAGAGTTTGCTCAGGGGATTCCCCTGACAATTACCAGCATGACTAATAGTCTCATCTTAATAAGAAATTCTAATAAACGCTCTGCTTGATGTATTCGACATCTTTAATTTCCTCCGATTGTTTGATATTGGCCCTGGTCGTACCAGCTTCTGTGGCTTCCCCGATGGGATTAAAAGTTGGGCCCGCTGTCTGTTCCTTCGGAGGAACTTTGTCTGTTATTAGGATTGTGGGATTCTGTGTGGCTCAGATTACTTCTTTCGCTGTACCAAACTCAACATTACTCGTTCTCCGGCTTAAAAACATTTTTAATTTCGATTGGAGGTAAGATATTAATATTTTATAAGTTGTGATTTAATTAAAGTATTTATTACATTGTACATATATTATACATATAAGTATCAGCTTCATTAATATAAGTTTACTAATATGTTCCAAATTTGGGCCCTTTTAATGTTCAAAAATGAACTGTTTTATCACGGAATTAGGCATGGATTAAACCTTAGGTTAGCTTCCATGGGATACTTACCTCATGTTTCGTCCTTTTTCATGATCATGGGTCTCTTTTCGTTGGATCTTGGCCATTATTGAATTCATAAGGTAACTTACTATGGTATCTTAACCAATAAATATTTTGAAAATTATTGTTTACAGATTTCCTTGATAATTTTACCCGACTAGGTACTAAAGTATTTAGTTATTTATTGTATTTTGACGATTTTACAAACGGCTCAGTCGATCGTTTTTTTTTTTTTAGTTTTTTTAAATTTTGTTTTTAGTTTTTTTTAAATGGCTCAAATTATTCAGCTAGATGTCGTGAACGTTTTAAAACAAGTTGAGCTCAATATATTGAAAATAATTGAGTTTACTCTGGCTGCCTGTGCTTACACTACAATATTTTGATCTTAAGACTTAACAGATATCCTAAGAATGTTTAGAACGATTTGAGCTAAAATATTGAGAAAAAAAATACTGCACTAAATATCTTCAGTTATCAAATTATCCACGAGTTTGAAATTTCGAAGTCCGCCTAAAAATCTATTCATGTACGGCCTAGCTATGAGGTCTCAGCGAGTACAATTCAAATAGCTAATATGAACTATAAAACTGAAGTTATATTTTCCAGTGGGACAACGTAATTTCTTATTACACAAACTGTTACTTAAAGTAAATACAACTTTAGTAATTGTGTTTGTTGAATAGAAATTCTTGAGTATTTTTGCGCTGTTAATCGGTTGTATTTTGAATGAATTAAAGAGAAGAAGAAAACATATCTAATGCTAGAGTTCTCGCAGGAGGTTAAACGAGTTAAACATTTAATTTCGGAGCGCTGGTCCATTTCGACCCAGTGAATAATAAATTTTGAGCTGAGTCAAATATCCTCAGCCGAAGTTCATTTAGGAATATAAATTAAGATATTATGGACAGGGGTAAAATTCCTCAGCTGAAATAAGCTTCAGAAGAAACACTATTTTAAATTTAGAAAAATGACAGAATATTTTGGCAAGGATGAAATTTAGGAGGTTCTTATGAGTTCTGAGCCCGGGTTCGAATCTGGCTGTGGCAGAAAATTATCTATTCCTTACTGCAGCCGCGAGTCAACTTAGGGAGCCTTCTAGAGGCACACCCTGCCCCTAGGCTGAACAGTGTATAATATTTCAAGGTACATTGAAATTGATAATAAAATAAAATTAGTGAAACAATTTGTGGCGGAAAATCGAATTTGTACCGCATGTTCGGAATGCTACTATAAAAACTCTGGAAATTTATTTTTATCATGATCATATATCTCAAAAACTTAAAAAGGAATTTAAAAGATAAAAAATAGTTTTGAACTTATATTTTTCTTATCTACCCATACCTCACTGGAATACATCTTATACTGAAACACAGTGTATATTTCACAACCCTTCTCACTCCTAAAGTCTACGCCTATGTAAGTCGGTCGCGAATTATAACTGGGGAAAAAATTAGCTAGATCATGGACAAATCACCTTCTTGCACAACCAATGTTTATAAAACAGTAATTCCTTACAAAGTACTGTTCATGGTTTGTAGCGGTAAAGATTTAATTTTTTTTTTCACTCCCGATAATCGATTGCTATCAATGTTTCACCATAATCTTTCTCATATGGTTTGCAGTTTCTGCCTAAACATTAAATTTTTATCATTATAAGTCATCTTAAAAAAAAAAAATTGATATATTTTAGTTTTCTTAGTATATTAAATTTTTTTGATAAACGTCTGACTCCTTATGAGTTTTAGCGGGTTTATTTATTTATTTTTTTTTTACTAGTTGAAACTGCATATTGAATTCCAATCATGAATGGTAAAATAAATAAGGCAATCAAATAATTTTTTTCTTTTATTATGACAAATCGGATTCAAGATTTTAAATAAAATCAAAAACTTTATACTGATAAAATCAAAAACTGGTCGTGCTGATAAAAAAATACAAAAACAATTAAAAATATAAATATATATTTTGATTGATTTTTTTTTTTTTTTTGAGAGGGAAGGCCATAATAGCTTCTTTCCTCGGAATATTTTAGTAACGTTTTACCGATATTTTCTTAACTAAACGGACAAGGTAGGAAAGAAACGACAGCTCTTCGGTCGTTAGAGATAGCGGCGTTGACAGGCCATCCGTCAGAACCGTCACAGGAGGCTCAGCAATTGTTTTGTTCTAATTCATAGCGAGCTGGGGAAGAATAGAAAAAACTATCGCCGAAGGAGCTTCAGTGATTTGTCTTATGAAATTCAATGGGGACCCTGGCCTTGGCTGAGTGATGGGCGACCTGTTGTCTCCCCAACTTTATCCTACTCGCTACAATATATATTTATAGTCAGGATGGTGGCTTCTGGAGGGGTTGCGGTTTCAAAGGAGCTCAGTAGTACTAATAAATACAAATTTTCAGTTTGTTTTTTTAACCTTATATACCAAGGGTGGCAAACAAGTTAATCGCAAGGCCAATTTTGGTCGATCGTCGATCGCTAGCAATGTCTGGGGTGGAATTCCGTGTACCATGGACTTCGAAGCGATAGTAGTTGACAGTTTTTTTAAAACTTTTTAGCAATATTTTAATGTATTCTGGAAATTTTTAAAGGTCACAAATTCCTAGAATTCTGACAGCCTGACACTGCCCACACAACACAATATATTTTGCCTTACGTGTTACACGACACGTGGACTCATTATCTTTGTCAGGATATACACCTAACAATGATTCCTTGGTAAGAGACATGCAAATTAAGTCTTCCCATCGAAGTTAAGGTAACAAAGTAAATCTCTCTTTATTTGTATCCATTACAAAAGACTGATCTACATGACTATTATAAGGCCTATCTGGACATACGGAGTTGAGCTTTGGGGCTCCACTAAACCATCAAATTCCTCCAGAATCCAATCCTTACAGTCCAAAATCCTTCATAAAATCCTTAATGCTCCTTACTTTGTCACAAATCAAGTCATCCATCAGAACCTCAATGCTCCATATGTGGCCGATTTGGCCAGAACCAAATACCGTTCCTTCCATAATAAACTTCTCAACCACCCAAATCCACTTGTTCTAACCTGGCTTCTCCTTCATTACCTAATAATCCTCCTAGGCGTCTGAAAAGAAGATGGCCTCGAGATCTTCTCCTCTAGAAATGTTATTGGAGTTCTATCAGTGGGTAGATTCGCCACATGTTTTTATCATGTCACTATGTCACCTACAGCAAATTTGTTGTATATATGTGTACACAGTTGTAAATATCAATAAATAAATTATTAAAAAAAAAGTCTTTATTTGTGAGTACTTTGAATTAATAAATATTATTAATAATTACTATGTTCTTTTAATTCCCTTGGAAGTGAGCTTTTTGGCCCTTTAAACCATTATTGTTTTGGTTTTTTTGTAGGTTTGTACACAAGCTGTATATCTATATTTCAGTAAAAGGTTTCCATAGCGAGCTATTGATAGATTAGAAAAAAGTTAGTCGTATTATTCTTTCATGATGAATTTTCCTGCCCCCCCCCAAAAAAAAAATAACCCTATAGTGAAATATTGAAATCAAATTATCAGCCTTACTGTGCATTTTATAACAACTCCCCATATTTACAAACAAATAGTACAACAACTTATATATTGAAATTGATAATAAAATAAAATTAGTGAAACAATTTGAACAAGTGGTGGAAAATCGAATTGTTTAGGTACCGCTTGTTCGGAATGCTACTATAAAAACTCTGGAAATTTATTTTTATCATGAGCCTATATCTCAAAAACTTAATAAGGGATTTAAAAGATAAAAAATAGTTTGAACATATATTTTTGTTATCTCATATCTGTTATACCTCATTTGAATGCATCTTATACTGAAACACAATGTATGTACCAGGGCATTCAAAAAGTCCTGTCGTTTTTCGTTTGTTCGTTGTTTATTTTGATTCTAGAGTGTTTGCTAATTAATTCCGTTCAATACAACTTTTATCCATGTAAACACAAATGTTTATACTTTATGAATAGGAGGCTAAGGAGGATTAATTTAATGCAGTCACCATCCAACTGTCTAGTTAAAATGATTCCAGTTGAAACTCAAATTCGGTCGATTTTGCTCTATGAGTTTAAACTTGGCTCAAAAGCTGCCGAAACTGCTAGAAAAATATGCTCCGTGTTTGGGGAAGATGTGCTGTCTGAGCGGAAGGCACAATTTTGGTTTTCAAAATTTCGTGGAGGCGACGTCACACTAGAAGACGAGGCACGCTCAGGTCGACCAACTGTAGTTGATAAGGAGGACGTTCGAAGAGTAGTAGAGTTGGATCCGCGTCAAAGTTGTTCAGAGATAGCCTCTCAACTTAATATCTCAGCCACCACTGCCTGGAATTACCTTAAAGAACTGGGAAAAGTGAAAAAACTGGATAAATGGATTCCTCATAAGCTTTCAGATGCCAATATGCTTGTTCGCTTGACAACTGCATCTTCGTTAACTTCCCGCTTGAAAGTCGAACCCTTTTTGAATCGAATCATCACCTGTGATGAGAAATGGGTGTTGTACAACAACTTCAGACGATCATATCAGTGGTTGTCGGCAGATGAGAAACCTAAACAATTTCCAAAACCAGATCTCCATCCAAAGAAAGTTTTGCTCATTGTTTTCTGGACAGCCAAAGGTATAGTGCATTTTGAGATTCTGAATCAAGGGCAAACCATCACTGCAGAAGTATACTGCAATATACTGGACCATTGCCAATCCAAGCTTAAGACTTTTGATCCCTGCTTAGTCAACAGAAGAAGACCTTTGCTTCTTCAAGACAACGCTCGACCACACACCGCCAAATTGACCAGGGAAAAATTGACAGAAATAGGCTGGGAAGTTTTGCCTCACCCACCATATTCCCCTGACCTGTCACCCACTGATTATCACCTATTCAGAGATCTCGACAACAATCTGAGACAAAAATGTTTTCAAGACCGTGACAACCTAATTCACGAACTGACCACTTATTTTTGCAGTAAAAATCAACAGTTTTTTAAGGAAGGAATTTGGGCTTTACCATCTCGTTGGGAGAAGGTTACCGACTGTAACGGTGGATATTTTGATGAATAAAGGTGATTATTTGAAAATATTTATTTATTTATAATTTCCCCCAAAAAAACGACAGGACTTTTTGAATGACCTGGTAGTATGCATTTCACAACCCTTCTCACCCCTAAAGTCTACGCCTATGTAAGTCGGTCGCAAAACAGTTTTAAGATAAAAAGTAGTTCTCATAAACTAAAAAGTTGGCCATCTCTGTTGTATACAATACCGAAGATACGTTTAAGAGGAAATGCTGGGATCTGCTCTATTTAGTTACACAAGAATGAGGACAAGCTTGGTTTGGAGTTCTTCTAATTACAATGTAATGTGAACAAACCTGTGTAAATATAGTATACAAGTGTATAGATATTTTTAACATATTAATATAATTTTATTTTCACTTTAGCTTAATTTCATTATCTATTTATTATTTTGCTAGAAGAACTATACAGCACTCTGGGATCCTCACCCCAACGTGCTCGGACATCACATCCACACTTTAGTTTTAATTTCATTTATTTATTTTTTAAGCTATTCAATTTATTGCTTCAGTCTTTAATAACTTATACATTGAAGTTGATAACAAAATTAAATTAGTAAAAATCTATCTTGAACAAGTGTCGGAAAATCCCTTTATCGCAAATTGTAAAATTTGATATTAAGATCAGTTCACTTCACTCAAATTTTAATTTTATTCAGTATTTTTTTAAAATATTATTATTTTTTTAAAAATATACTCTGCCAGTCAAAACTTTATGAATACCTCATTTTTTGTTTATATTCGGTACATTTTGGAATAAATAAAACACATTTAACACAACTTATCAAATGAAACTTTTTTTTTTGTACATTCAATTGAAAATTAACTCATGTCTTATTATTGAAAGTTAACATACTTAACCTTATAATGTGTTTCACGAATAATCCAACTCACTTTTAATAGTTTTCAAACGAAAAGGTTTTTATAAATTAATAATTAATAACTGGAATCAAAGAACCAATTTTATTCACTATTTGACTTTTTTATAATTTGAAAATCCTGGTATATTTTTTACACAATAGACTGTATAAGGCA
>NW_027109708.1:114175-119372 GCF_000696795.3 Halyomorpha halys
TATATATATTTTTTTTTTTATTTTAATAAGTCTCTCGAAATGGTCTGTAATCAATACCCAGATTATCTATTTAATCAACTTCTTTTTCTACCCGGTTCTAACAAACTGCATACTCTTGCATAATCCTGTACTTAATTAATCATACCATATTTACATTTAAAAAAAATAATAATAATAAAAAATATAAAGATAAAATAAAATGGATAATAATATTGATAAAGATATACTCATGTCTAAAAACTTAACTATTTTTTACCTGTTGAAATAATAATAAGGTCCAAGTTCGAACTTAAAGCCTTTTCGCCTTGAGAATTACAATACATGAATTATAAAATAGTCTACTTCCTAATGAAAAAAGTTCAGTTAGCTGTTCTTAACGCAACTTTCAAGAAGAAAAAATAAAAGATGATAAAACTAATTCAGGAGAAATTACCGAACTAACGGCTTTTAGGGTGCATTTTAAAGCAACTCTTTAATATTACTGTTCATCCACAAGGAGGGTGGAAAATTTCCATTAAAAAATATTTACCAATTAGAAGCACTTTTGCGAACTTACAAATTGCAGAGGTTGATATCGGATTGTTGGCCGGCTCTTCTTAATAAGTTTTTATCAGCCATTAGCAAAATGGAGTTCTTTCTCATAACTTTCTCGATGGACCGAACGCCATTTATAATCGCCAATGTACCCAACTTGAATAAACTTAATAATAGCGATATTTAAAGATTAAGTGCAAGTCTAATGTCGGCTTTGACCCACTTTTTAAACATTTAAAATAAGAACGAGAGATTTTGAAGATCTCTCGAAAACAACGAAAATAATGATTTATTAAAATATCTTTTAGAATTTTATCTTATTTTTGTTCGTTTTAGACCTAAGACGCACTTTGATCCATTGTTTGAGAATAGTCGTACGTTGAGAATCGTATGCACATATGAATCTGAGTTCTGAGATATAATTCCTCAATCCGTTTGCATGTGTGCTCAAGGAAACTGGAACTCTCGGAGATATCAACTAAGTTTTTGGGCGTTAAAAAAAATGTTGGACTCTAAAAAAACAAAAAACGAACCGTAGTGGATTCGAGAATCGTGCTGGGATTCAAAACCTTTGGAAGACAATAATCAAATAATCGCAGACGCATTTCAGACATAGTTTAGCGACGTACAGTCGGCGACAATAAATCCAAATGCGTATTAGGATTTACATACCATGTACATAATTATTCCTGGGGTTTTGGACCCAGTCTCCTGACAAGTATGGAGAAAAAAAACAAACCCTGCATTCCTGTCGTTATTTTTCTACCCTCCATAGAATCCCGATTGTATTCATTGAACCTTTCATGAAAGAATAAATTGTTCTTCTAAACCCCTGTTGAACCCCGTTTCATCTATCATTTGACTTCACTTATATTGCTTCTCACGCGTGACCTAGATGAGAAATTTGAACGTTTAATTCCTGTATTGTATTGTTGGTTTGTCTTCGCATATTCTTGGTGCTCTCTTGTAATTTGTTTCCAAGTTGGATTACCTTCTTCCTCCTCCTCTCGAATATTCCTATTTCCCAGTTTTTCTTTTGTATACTAGGTTTCTATAAAATCTCTTTTTTTTCACTTAAAACTATTCCAATTCAAATGTCCTATATATTCCAGAACCATCAGATTCTACCATATTTTAACAGGGCTGTGAAAGATCCTTCTTAACCGTTCCCTAATCCTCTAGATTTTTTACGTTTTCGAAATTATTTTATAAGCACTTCTAATATATCAACTTATATTTTCCAAATCAGGACATGCGTTAAAGAAAGTATGATTTTTTTCAGAACATTTAATGTGATCGAAAAGCAGTGACAATAAATAGCAGACGGTTCTCAGGTAAATGCGAAAGCTGTTTATTTGCCGGCAGAGTGACTATAACTCAGTGGTTGGAGATAAATAGAGGTGGCTCCTAAAATAAACTCGGCTCCCGCGGGTAGAGTAATGGTTAGCGCTTCACTACTACGCTTTAGTTGTGCTTTAGTCGGGCCTGTCTGAAGACAGAAATTCTTTTACGTTTCACAGTTTAGGATCTTGCTGAGCGATGTTTAGGGTTGTACGATTCACAAATAAGTTAGAATTAAATACAAAGATGAAACTATATATTGAAAACCGGAAATCAAAAAGAGTAAATTTGATGATTGATTGAAAACCATATTTTTTTCGGCCAAGATTCCCTTTGGAGTCCTATACTGCCTAACCATGGTTGGGGGTCAAATTTTTCGTTTTGTGGGGCCACCACACAATGAAAAAGTTCAACACCCCAGGCCGGATTGGAACCGAAGCCAGCAGATCTCAGATCAGTAGGACTGCGCCTAACCATCTGAGCTACGAAAGGCCCTGAAAACCACAATTCTAGTCTTTGAAACTATCCCATTTTCATTTTGTAGCCTGAACATAATAGTTGTCATGATACGTTGAACTGGTAGTCCTTTAACTTATATTTCTCTTTAATCTTATTTATTTATAAAGAATTGTTAAGGGGTTTTAAAAGATTCAAGTAATTTTTTATTTCATAATAGAAATACAAAACACAAATTATTTTACAGCAGTATCACTGAACTAATTTTTTTTAATTTTTTTTATCACGCATCGGCCACTAAGGACCACGCGAATGTCATTGGTTAGGCTTCTTTGGGAGTCTTAATTTTCTTTCTTCCCATCGCTGTTTCATGACCCTCGACTGCCTTTCTTTTCTTTTTTCCTCTTCCAATATTTGCGAGATTATTTAGTGTTTTCCTGTATGTGTCTCTATCTAGACAGTCGGTATCTGAAATTTTAAGGTTCTTTAATTTTTCTCTTATTTGCCTTGTATATCCTCCCATGATTTAGTAGGTAAAAATTTTGTTAAAGATCTTTTTTTTTCAATCTTTCCTCCTTCATTCTTTTCTTGTGCGCATAAAACGTCAGCCTTGGATTTGCCACTGCTGCAATTTTTCCTATTAAGGATTCTGATCCGATCAAGCCCTACAAAGTTTAATCTTTCGACTTTATTAATTACTTTAAATTCGAATTTTGCTAAACATTATTTTACTTTTGGCTGGAAATTCATGGTTGCAGTTCATACCAAATTCTTGATTCAGCAATAGTTAACCACCATCGTCTTATCCTATTACTATATAACTTCTTTAGCTCAGGAGGGTGAAATGTAACATAGGGGACACTGCTCACTCAGAGATGCCGTGGTACTTAAACAATTCCAGTTACAGAAGTGACCCCTTGGAAGGACGATTCCAGTTAGTTAGGCCGCTCCTTACACAGCGCCTTGGCTCCGTCCCAGAGTTGGCTGTCGTTGAGTTCACCCAAGGGTCAGTCCCCTGTCCTTCCCTTAAACCTCAATCTCAGAATCTCTGATCTGTATACTTTGTCAAATCCTCTTGAGAAAGCAGAAAATCGGAGAGTTAACTCTGGTTATGATATGACTTGAAATTTTGTTTTTCAAGTGAGATGTTTATTAAATCCAAATACTAATTAATTGATTTGGGCTTTACTATCCTGTATTTTTTAAAATTACAAATAAAAAAAAACAGTATATTTATTGACAAATAATACAATCTGCCAAGTTACGGGGCTTATTTTATTATTTACTTTAAAAATAAAAAAATGTTTATACCTATATATTACCATTACAAAAAATAAAATAAATACTCATTAACCTTGATCTATGAGCTGCCGAACCCACATGCCCCTACATCGAAAGATAAAGCGGGGTCCTATGAAATCCCAGCGCTTATCTCTCGCCGTATCAATGGTAATGAAAGCCAGTGAAAACACTAAACCATATACACTTTGGTTATTGAGTCGCCATAACAAAACTAGGGGGTTTGAGTGGTTAGGGAGTTTATAATGGAAGGAGTGATATCTGGTTCGGGCTAGATCAGTTACATGGGGAACATTAAGGTCTTTATATATGATTTTATTTCTAACAAAGTAAGGAGCATTTAGGATTTTACGAAGGATTTTGGATTGTAAGGATTGAATACAAGTTTTTAAATTAAGAATGAAAATTGGATCAGTGATGAATAATATTTTAAATAAGAATTAATTATTTTATTTAACTTTAATATTTATTTCATTTTTAATTGAGATTAGAATTTATTCTATTTTGTTTACGGATTTTATATTTATTTATATTGTAGACAATGTATAAATTATTTTTATTTTTAATTGTACATTTGTATTCTTCTGAAGGGACCTGAATATAACTTACATTCTATCTTTTTTTTTTTTTAATTCCCCTTCCTGGTATATCTGGCATACATGGTGTAGCGGCAATGGGTAGTGCGCTGGGTTTGCGCATGTCACTGCTCCCAAAAATCAAAAATTTATTAATTTATTTTTTATATTCTTATTATACAATCAAATAATACTTATTATATCTTATCTATCTATCTAGTATTGTTTACATGGTCGGCACTGTAGACTTTTTTCGGTATCTGAGTGGCAAAGAATCCAGTATACCAGCCACCTCGTTTAGTATATGGAAAGAGCGGCAGTGCCTGGAGCATTGTTCAGCCGGAGGTTGAACTAAGTGTATTATGAGAGGTGGGGAAGGAGGCTAAGTAGACGAATTAGTCTTTAAATTTCCCCCAGGTCCACTTTGTAGTCCCTGGATGAGAGCTCCCTTCTTATTGGCACCCGCATCGCGTTTAGTCTTCTCTTAACTAAAATTATTCTGAAAGCATCCACTGTCTGGAAAGGTTTCATTACTCACAGAGAAATTACTCTCTTCACTAAACATTAGAAAATTACAATCTACTACTCTATTTTTTTCATTTATTCTTATATTTAATCCCAGATCTGCATGGTGTGCCTTACATGATTGATATAACAGTTACATTATATTTTTTTTAACAGTTTAATTATTGGGGAGATGTCGTACAAAAGACACCCCTAACTAGATACAACATTATAATTAAAAAAAATATATGGTAAAATAAATAGATAAAAATAATAATTCTATATAAAAGAGAAAATTAAAGATTTATTTTTTATTATAATAGTTGTTTGAGAGTGGTTTAGTTTCTTTTTAAACAATTTTGATCTCTTTTCTCTCAACTTTATTCTTTTTAACATCCGACGTTTCGACCTCTCAAGTCATTCTCAAGGATTCCTACAAACAGCTCCTTTTAATTACTTTTATAACAAACTTCCTTCACTTACATACT
>NW_027109708.1:121165-143232 GCF_000696795.3 Halyomorpha halys
TTGATCCCTTCTAAAAATAATTTTTTGTTTTTTATTTCAGTATCTTTTTCAATTTCTTCCCATCTTCTTCCTATTATATTATAAACTACTTTCAGAGGAATATTTGTAAATAATGACAAAGCATCATAACTCACCAATATGTCATCATTTTCTATGTTTATTGATTTCAGTTTTTCTTTTACCTCTATAACATTTTTAACATCAATATTTTAATGTTTAAATAATAATTCTATATAAAAGAGAAAATTAAAGCTAATAACAACATTCATGGACTTAACAAAACAAACAATTGCCCTCTAATAGGAAAAAACTAGTTAATTTGAAAAAAGTACGAAGATAAAATAAATAAAATAGAATTTATGTCAATAATAGAATTGATAACTACAATATTTAGTACAAGATGTCCTGCAGCAGCCTTGGGTTCAGTCTTCGGGTTGAGGTTTGGTTTCCCAAGTTGTAGGTCACTGCTTTAACTGCCACTAACCGGGAGTGGTACTTCATGAATAATTTCTTTTTAAAACAATTTTGATCTCTTTTCTCTCAACTTTATTCTTTTTTAACATCCGACGTTTCGACCTCTCAGGTCATTCTCAAGGATTCCTTATTCTGTCTTCATTCCTTTTTTTTTTCCTTAAAATTCATTAATGCCGGCTAATTGCCTTTGTCCCAATAATTTCTTCTATTAAATTATTTCCTAAATTTAAAACTTTCAATAACCACTTTTATGTTCATTAACAAACCCCAAACAGAATATATATTAATAAAAAATAAATAAAAAATAAATCTAATTCATGAATAATTTTTTTATGTAATCCTCTATTGACTCCATTTGAAATTTCCGAAGCCATTGGCTACTTCTTACAAACCAAGTAGCATCCACTGCGATTCTTAGGACTTTATTTTGAAAAGACTATAATTTTTTTCCTTTTCGTAAAGGATGCCGCTCCCCAGGCTTCACAACCGTACATCAGGAGTGGCCTGAGAATTGTTTTAAATATAAGAACTGTTGTTTCTGGTTTTAGTTAGGATTTTCTATTTTTCCTACTTTATCTTTACAAATAACGACAAGAAACTGCTCGTAGATTCCGATTGCTACAACTCTTACTTGACAAACGCTCTAAACTTCCCATTCACTACAAAAAGTTCGTATACACTACAATAATCAGACCAATTTGGACATATGGAATTGAGCTCTGGGGCTCCACCAATCCATCAAATTCTTCCCGCATCCAATCGTTACAATCCAAAATAAAATCCTTGATACTCCTTATTACGTCACAAATAAACTCATTCACAAAGACCTTAACATCCCATTCGTTGCAGATTTGACCCAAAACAGATATGCGTCTTTTCATTCCAAACTCCTTAACCATCCTAACCCATTAATTCTTAATCTTTCATCCTTAACAATCCCTGATAATCCTCCGAGGCATCTGAAAAGAAGATGGCCATGGGACCGTCTAATTTCAAGTGTATATGAAACATAGTACATATTTACCTATTGTATTATTTTGTACAGTTGTAAATTACATTAAATAAATAATTTAAAAAAAAATCTTTACAAATATAAAGAAATATAAAAAAGGATTGGTGATTGCGAATCTCCATGATGTCTTCGTCTCTAATTAATTATAGATAGATCCGAAACCATGTGATTATTTAGATCGAGTGGTGTGATATATATCGTAAATTAATGTGGCTGTAACCCAAGAAACAAAAAAAAAAATATATATATAGATTGGCCAAGGAAAGGACTTTGATCTAAATTAAAATAAATTATTCGTATTCTAGGGTTTTTCGAGTTGAAAATAACATAAATCAACTTTATTCCAGCCTAGGATTCAGCAGTTTAGCAAAAGATAACAAATCCCAGTACATTTGAATGCGATCGGAAAGATAGGTTGGTCTCGGCTTTATCCGATTAAAATTCTGGATATATATTTCCTTTTATTATTTAGAAAACTTTTTAATACTTTACTTATCTATTTTTTATTAGTGCCAACAATGGGATCTGGTTCTTTATTTAAAATAAGCAAAAGGTACTTTCTCCCTAATCCAAAACTGGGGCAGTGGGAATGGAAGGGGTAAATTTATTAATAATTACAAACTATGGTTTGTATATTAATATGACTGAAACGAATGTCATACGATACATAATTTGTTTTATTTAATCAATAAATTGTTAGAATTTATTGGTTAAAAATCTGCGCTACACTCACACTTTAGCATATATCTTACGATTTTCTGTGTTTTGTTTTTTTACAAATATCTCATCTTGTTTTGGTGAAGCTTGAAATAATATAATGATCAATTTCACAATTTTAGTTCAAAATGAGAGGATTACATGACATCTCAATGTAAAGTTCACATCGGAACGCCTTATCAGAGAATTCAGTAACAGAAATAGCAACTTAAACATAATTAAAAAAAAATTAAATGTGAACCGGTACAACCCATGAAGGATCAGAAGTGCAGTACTTTGTAAGGAAGTGCTTTTACTTGACCAACGGTTGTACAAGGAGGTGATTTGGTCATAATTTTTACTCCCATTATTTTTTACCAAATTAATGAGGATGGGTAGACCCCGGAGGGCTCATTGTACATTAACTGTAACTGACTCAGAGCTACAGTAAAAAAGAAAATAATTATCTACCACAGCCAGATTCGAACCCGGATCATTGGGTTTAGTAGCATAGTGCCTTACCAATGAGCCACCCACCTCCACTTAAACATTATATATTTAAAAATTAAAAGAAAAATAAAGCCTAGCATATGAGAGTACATACGAGTACATACGTTCTTACTGTCTTAATAGGGCTCTCGGTACAATTCCTCATAAATCAAACAAAACACAATTTTTGATAAATTTAAATTATATCAGTTTTTTAATATAAGTTTTTATAACAATTTATATAAGATCACTTTAAAAAAAGAAAAAGGTAAGTAGAAGGTAACAAAGAAAACTAAAATACATCAATTATTATTTTTATTTTAAAAATGGCTTTTTTTATTTATGTTGAAAATTCTGTTTAGACTGTAACTGTAAACCATGTGAAGAAGAATATGGTGATATACAAATTAATATAATATAATAGTACAAAAATTAATATAAACCTTCTTTTCAGAAAAACTGACCAAATACCATAAGTTAAAAAAGGTAATTTAATCACCGCACCATTTTTTGGTTATGCTGCCAACCGTGTCCTATGAAAACGATTGAAGAATGTCTACTTCCAGAAGACGAAATGAAATCCTGGTCATTATCGCTTATCTGCTGAGTACATCCAGTATGGCCTATATACCGTTGAGCTTGTGTTCATTTTATTTTTAATTATTCTTCGAAAGGTGACACCGCACTATATACTTAGCTATCAATGAAATTTCGGCTATTTCTCCTTTAGAAATTTGTGACTAGCCCTAACTAGGATAACTATCTTGCCAGGAGAAACTATTTCCGGAACGCTAGAGAGAATCCTAGGAAGGCCCTTAATGAAATAAAACAAATTCTTTCGATTATGTCAGTTCTATTAACTTGAGCAAACTCATAGCTTGATAACCAGAAATTTCAGAATAACCTCTCGGAATTCCCGTCTTTGATATTGGGTTATATTTCGATTCTTTTTGCTAACTGATATAGAATGAATTCTGAAAATGATATTCTAGTTGTAAGTTGAAATGGAGAAGAAAATTTGAACATATTAATGTCGTCTTACTACTCTTCAATAATTTTACTACCCTTCATATTTACGTTTAACGAAATATAAATAAATTCATCCTAATATTAGTAACCTAAATTCGGATACAATTCAATTGGGTATTTATTATTCGGTAGCACTTTCATAAATGTTCAACATCAATGAGCTAATTAATGGTGTTGTTGATTTTTTATAAAATATTGAAGTAAATGTAAACCGCTTTAATCAGTGTTTAAATATTAACCCCTAATAATCAACTTATAATAAATAATATTTTAAATAAAAATAAATACTAAAAGTCTAGAAAAAAATGTTTGCCAAATTTTTTTTTTTTCTGACAGCTATGTTGATTTTTTTTTTAGAATAAAAAATATTTTGTAGTACCAATTTTGGAATATTTCACGTTAACTATGATTATGATATTCGTTTAAAAAATAAATTTAAGAAATTCTGGACGAAAAACTAAAAATTTTAACTTTTTCCTCCTACTCACTATCTTTAAAGCCCAGAACTGTAAGAACAGCATCATTTAAAAAAAATTTTGGATCCAGGCTGCTGCAGGGCATTCTGTTATGAATTCTATATTTATTAATTCATTATTCATACTACCTCTATTTTACTCTATTTACTTACTATTATTATTTTTAATTTCTTCTCTCATCCCTTTTTCAAATTAACTTGTTTTGTTTTTTTTACCATTAGAGGGCAATGTTTCTTTTGTTAAGTCAAAAAATATCGTTATTTTTTGTTATTAATTTTACTTTTTTCTTTTATTAAGAAGCATTATTCTTATCTATTTTTTTCTTTTAATCATGGCATTGTATATAGTTAGGGTCGTGACCCAATTTATTTCAACTCATTTAACAATGGGAAGGGCTTGACCGCCCAACATCGGCGAGCCACCAGAAGAGGAGGAAGCTGACCCAGACTGAGACTAGGAGGGCTGGACCAGCCTGGTAACTGCAGGAGGCACCCAGACGGATGCAGTGGACAAGGTGCAGCTCCATTAGTAAGGCGCTCAACCTAGCGCTGGGCTGCACCATAGTAAAAAAAAAAAATAATTAAATAATTAATTTATAAAAGAATACAAAAAATTGTTGATCTTTGGGTGCAGTGGCATGCGCAAACCCCAGCGCACTACCCCAATGCAAGGGAGGAGGATAAAAAAAAAAAAGGTTGGGGATGTCTTTTGTACGAGACTAAACCCCCTCCATAATCAACTGTTAAATGTATATATATATATATATATAATGTAACGGTTATATCAACTATGTAAGGCCCACCAGGCCGATCTGGTATAAGGTAAATAAATAAAACATTTTTTTAAGTAGTTAAGGTTTTCTAAAATTTGAGCTGTAATAGAGTTTGTTACGACTAATAGTTCGCGTCATAGGTTTATTCAAAAACCAACATTTGTTTTCAGAATTAGGAAAATTTATTTTGATTTTTGAAAATCAAATTCATTAGCACTCAAATTGGAGCTAATTAAGTACGCCATAATTTAGTTTCTAATTACCATCTTCATAGAAGTAGCGGTTTTCACGGGATTTGTAAGGATAATTCAAAAATATTGATTTTTTGTTGTTTGGAAGACAACGTTCGTTTTTGAAAAACTGTATCTCATGTACTAATTACATTCAGACGTAGATTAGGAATTAAATTGAAGCTAGTTAAATACACCTTATTGCATTGTATAATGATTATCTTCATAAGAGTAGCAGTTTCTTTGTTTAACAAAATAAATTCACACGATTTCTCTTGATTTGGATTTTTTTTAAAAAATTGTATGTATTTTTTATTTTATTATTATATTTTATATCAGTGATGGCCCCAAATTAAATACGTAAACTTTTATAAAATTAAAAAGAATCCAACAAAAATTAAAACTTACTTTTTCGAATTTAGTTTTACTTAAGACTTTTTGCATGTATCCGCTACATCACAGGTAGTTTCTTACTAAATAACTTCTTGGCATGAATTAATGTCTGTATACTCGCCTATATCAAAATATATTGTTGATGTTTTTATTCTATTATTTTCTTAAATGATCCTTTTTTTTACTATACACTTAATTCGTGACGGAGTCGATTGGAGTAAGAGACGAGAAGATCGAACCACCAGATTTAGTATGCCGTTGTTAGTCAGTATTCATCAGTTGAACAATCGTCATATGTCTGATTGTTCTCCATTTAAGATGTAATTGATATTACTTCCGTTATTGTTTATTTCTGTAATAAACAATTAAATGTAACAACAATATGATGGGCATAAGGGCATTGTTACGAGCCATTGCTGTGATAACAAACCATTTTCGAGCATTGACGATCACCGCTGGGTGCACCTCTGTTATAGCAGCATTATCGTTAGTGAACGGGAGAATTAATATTGCCTTGCCGATGACGTGATGGGAGCGTCACGCGAATCCATTACCGTCCTCCCATTTGTAGGGGCAATACCCTTCTGGAATAGTGAGGGGGGGGGGAGTATTTCTTCGAAGAGGGATGGATTTTCGAAAAAGGAGAAAGGGACAAAGCGAGTAATAGGTAGTTTCCAGATAACTTTCAGCAATTCACTATTTATCGTATTTAAGTTAAATATGTGTTCTTAAAAACCTAAAAAATATTCTTGTATAACAGCTTTATAATTCTGTTATTACTTCCTTTAATTTTAAAATCAAAAATATCATTTTGGTTCAGAAATGTATTTTTCTACAGTTAAAATATGAATTTTACAAGAGATCTTTCTCCGAAAATTTTTTTTTTAAAATATTATTTAAATATTCGGTTGTACAATAACATAGACAACGTATTTTTCTACGCACTTTAGAGACCAAAAGAAATAATAAAAACCATAACTTCCTTAGCCGAATATGGTTAGGTGGTGCATCTTATTATTGTGATCACGCCATCTAAGGGTTAGCTTATTTATATCCCTTTAAATTAAAATCACAAATATTTAAACAAATTGTAATACTAGTTAGCTATTTTTTTAGTTTAAATATTTGTGATTTAATTATTATTTATTATAGTTAAATTAAAATTAAAATCTGTACTGCTACAACCCATGAAGGGTTAAGGGTGTAGTACTTTGTAAGAAAATACTTTTACTAGACGGTTGGGCAAGAAGTGATTTGGCAGAATCGCTCTCGACCACCAGATTTTTACCCAATTAAGGGTACTCAATTTGGGCAGGGTGGATCCCAGGTGGGCTCCAGAACCCACAGGCTTGACTCACGGCTACAATGTTACAGAAAACAATTTTGTTCAAATTGCGATTCGAACCTGGGTTCTTGGAGTTAGTAGCATCATGCCTTATCGCAGTGCTACCGCGCTCCCATTTATACTAGTTAGCTAACACTAATTATCTTCCCAAGAATAGAGACAAATTTTGTATAATTCAATTCTGTTTTTTTTTTATCAATTTCATCTTTTGTAAATTGCTATTATAAGTAATATATTGTGTTATTATACTAAGGGACTTTTTAAATACATTTTCTTTACTGTACTGTATACGGAAGTATTTAATTTGTGTTCATAGAAAACGCAAAAATCTCTTATTTTCATTATATTCCTGAGCGGTACTTGATTTCCAAAATTTTTTTTTTCAATTAAAGTAGCCATTTTTGGTGATGTTCGAATTGTCTTCATCATCAAAGCAGCATCGCAACTACTAAGAAAAATATTATATGAATAATAAAATCGAACAACCTTGACAAATTTTATGAATTCATGGCACAGCAGAAAATCAATATTTTTAATATCTCAATACTAATCAATATTTGTTCCTGGTACTCACCCTCTTCCTACCGCACCTCTTACGTCCTGCGATGTCAAATGTATCGATAATAATATCCGTTGGAGTATAAAGTCCATAATTGGGCTCCCTTGCAACACCTCTACAGCGGTGTCTGCGCAGGAGTTTAGGTTTAGCACTAATCCGCTGTCAATGCGACAGCTTTGGCCCATTACCCTGTTACTGTCTAACTGTGCCGGATTCCCTGATCCAGTATATATGTTAACTTTATGCAAAGGAAACTGCTTAACAACTTATTGTTGATAATGGCTTTCGAAGTATGAGAACTTAACGACACTCGCTGCGAGGAAATACTTTTCCAAAATGGGCTAATTGTAGGTGGAAGGGTGATTCCCATTCAACGAGACCTTACAAGCCAACAGAAAAACTCTAGGGATCGCATTTACAATGGGCCAACGCCTTGAAACTCAACATTAACAATGCGTGGAGTCCCAGAAGAAGATAGGGAAGAGTACATCAAATAATTACCAACCTGCTGGATTTGGAAATTTCTCCTCATAACTCGCCGGCAACAAAGTGTCAGATACAAATTCATGAAGCTCATAGAGAAAAGGATTATACCCGTCTCGATGAGGTCTAGTTTATTGACATCTACGGATCCTCAAGATATGCAGATATAAGAAAAGAAAATTCCGCGAGACCTTCTAAGAGAGAATTCACTGTGAGATGACTCTGATTTGGTTCTCCGAAAACAATTTAAAATATAAATCGGAGCATTTTTGAAAACCTAGTTGTTAGCATTCGAGATATTGCAATGTTAAAATATTATTCTGGACTCCTTCGGCATTATACATCGCCAGCATGGTAATTAACTGTACTTTATATATCATTTATTGTATACATCGCTGCTTTGGAAAGTGGCACATTTAGCAATACATAAAATTATTTTATTTTGTATCTAACGTATTCCATAGATTGTACTGTTGACAGCGGTTAATTTTTGACAATCCTACTAGCTTTGGGACTGTCTATACATGGAAAACAGCAGAAAAAGAGACCCTTGTCCATATTTTTGGAACACGTCTTTTGGATTTACATGATCCGATATTTTCGACCTTTTTTTTGTTTGTATAAAGTTTGGATCAGGGGTCTCATTTTCTGATTCTCCTGCTTGCTGCGGACACCGGACACCGGAAGACCCCGAAGACGCCGTTATTGCGATGTCTATCGTAGCATGCAAGATAGGACCTGGCTTGCCCCTACTCACGCCTCAGCTGAGTCGGCCAACTTCTGATCGGGAAAGACGTTTTTCTAGACATCTGAAACGAAATACATGGCTTTCGCCCACCACTGAACCTGGACGAGGGAAGCGGTGGCGAAGACGTCACCAGATAAACGATAACTGTTTCTTAACATATGAGAACCCAAGTTTTGTTCCTATATCATATAATAAAAATAATATTTAAGCCAACCTACTAACTCATTTGCCCCCTCAGAGATTTTATTCTGGTTTCACGAAAATATATGTGCTCACAAATAAGCAGAAAATGTCTCACAATTAAACTCCCAAAGTCCACATTAATTGAATAAAATTAAACATATATTCGGGATAGCTGGAGTAAGGCACGAACGGGTCCCGATGTAAACAACGTCCTTTTCAAAACACAAAACTTTTCAGATATGCCACTATAAATCAAAAGAGGCGATATGTTTTATAAATATTATTATTGATATTTACGATTATTAACTTGTTTTTAAGTTTTAACATATTACTACATATACGTATTATTATCTTTTTATTTATTCGCTATAATATTTTTCATAATTACTTACGAATAAATTTTAACATTTGATTAGTTTTTAAATTTAATTAATACTATTATAATAAGTTAAATATTTGTAATAGACTAGAAAAGAGATATACGGGATGAATTAAAGATTAAAATAGATATTGTGTAACCCAAAAAAATAAATAAAATAACAATTTCATATCTAGTTTATTGTAATAGTAACGATATACATTTTTGTGATATTTAGGTATAATAGAAACGAAAACTTTCCAAAAAAAAAAATAAATGAAAATCTATTAATATTTTTAATATTATTATAGATTAATTATAATATTGTATCATATAGCAATCTAATATATTTGGACTGCACTACTTGCAATAATAAAGCATTTCTTTCTACTTACAGTAGAAAATTATGAGATTGGACTTGTTTAATATGTAAAATGCACGATTTGTATAGACATAATATATATATACAGTTTAAAAAAAATGTAAATTAAATATTCTTGGAAGGATTACGATGATGTATCATATATACTATGTTTAGAACAAATTCAATCCTAGTTTACATCTTCAATTATTTATTACAGTGGATGCTCATCTATAACTTATTCATCCTCCTAAATTATATGTTTTCCTACACAAAACTTAAAATTTCATTTCACCCAACATAAAAAAATAGTTTTTTTTTGTTTTTTTTTATGTGATACCGACAAAACTTATCTTACGTTATGATTTTTACAACACTGTGGTCATTAAACTATGATTCTCCTAACAATGTTCAGTCTCCAATAAAATATTTTTAATTTACATGATTCTTCACTGCAGCTTACTAAATTGGACAAAATATCTTTGGAAAAAAGTAGAATATGTTTTTGTTTGAATCATTTGAAAGGGACTTATAACACATTATAATTCTTTGATTTTATTTTTGAAAATATTTTCGTAATGTTCATAGCTATGAATTTTAAATTATACTCTGTACATTTTAGGTTTTAACAATGAAGTTGCGAAACGTAAAAATATTATTAACATTCAAGGAAAAATGTATTAATATATATACATAATTAACTGAGCTAGATTTTAATATTTTCTTATAAATAGTTTTTCTTTAGAAAAAAATCAATAAATACCGCACCGAAATATAAAAAGAAATATTTTAGATAAAATTCAAAGGACAAATCTATTTATTATATCTGCACTTGCCTGAAGTGCAATTATTTCCTCAGGTTGGAATGAGAAATTCCTAAGCTCTTGCCAGCAATGCAACCTGGAAATTTATCTTAGACTGCTGTAATGCAAATTGTGGTTACCTGAGGTCTAAAGCAACTAACGCAAACTTTTCTATCAATAAGTGATTGGAAAGAAGATAAATGTTAACTGTTTTTTTTTTATACAATTTTACTGTCACATCGGCAAAAAATAATATATAAAAAATATGCCATTGTATAATACCATACATTAGAATAAAAGGAATAATATCTCAACATAATATTGTCGTACTGTATTTTAATTAATTTAATTTTATAAAAATTATATCCTTAAGATTTTTTCATTACCTTTTATGTTGGTTTATTTATCTTCTGTATTTAAAATTCAGATTTTGATTTAAACTTGTAAATATGTATATTAACAGTAATTATCATTTTTTTAATTATTTTTAGTTTACTTGTATTTGATTCATTTTCATATTTTATTTTAAGTTAGTTACCTTATGATTTATAATATGATATATAGTTTTATTTTATTTGTTCTATTTTAATCTTACATATTATTTTAATTATTATTGTTTATTTTTTATCTTATCAAATTTATAATTATAAATATTATGGTTTATACTTTCATTTTTATTTTTAAAATTTTTGTATTTTACTCTAAGACTCTAAAGCATACATAATTCCGACACCTGTAATATTATTCTAACGGGATCAGTCCCAGGATAAATAAAGAATATTATTATTATACAATACGTAGCATTAAATTAAATCAAGACACAAAAAATTAAGCAACTATAAGTCATAAAACGTGTAAAAAATCAATATACAATGTTAAACGGTGGATTATATAATATAATGAACAATGACCAATATAACTTCTTAAGTATTAAAATACAATTTAATGTATAATATACTAATTATTTAGAATATATAAATATTTAAAATACAACCATAAATGTACCAATTCAGGAATAACTTCGCACCCAAAATTAGTTAATCAAATCGGTTATATTGTTCCTGTTTTGAATTTAATTCTTATTCGTACCATAGATAAAAAAAATATATATTGTCTAATATTACAGGTCAATATATATTTTATTAACGTCATATTTATCATTAGCCACTTGCATTATTCCCATACTCCTAACTAGGTATTATACTAAGCGATTTAAATACGAATTATTAATGTAATATTGAGAAGTACACACATAAGTTAATTGATATTGATGAAAAAAAAATTAATACACCAAATAATCAAATTGATGTCTTCCCCTATGTTTGAATTTGTTAAAAATAGATCATATTTATATTTACAAATTATTTAGCTATTTATTATATAGTGAAAGACACTATGCAAATCTGTTCTAAGGACCCGGGTTTGAATCCGGCTTTAGCAGGTAATTATTCTCTGTCACACTGTGAGTCAACACTGTGGTTTCAGAAGCCCTCCTGGGGTTCATCCAGTCTCATAAAATGGGTTCCCTTAGTTAGGGAAAAATCTGGCGGTTGAGCGTGATCGAGAAATGATCACCTCCATGAATAGCCGTTGTTCTAAAACTAGTGCTTCCTTACCAAGCACTCTTCATGGGTCGCAGCGGTTCAAATTATTATTATTATTATTGAATTGTAATTATTTTCGATTTAATTATTTTATAATATCAATATGTAATTATTTTTCAAATATTTCTGAATTTTAGTCGTTGTGTAATTAATTACCTAAGGATCTTGGGATTATAGGCGACTTATTTTCAGTTAGTGTAAACAATTTTAAAAAAATATATATTAATTTTGGATAATTAGTAATTAAAACTTTATTTTTTAAATCCAGTCAAGGAATTAAATTATATTTGAAAAAAGAAGCTAAGTAAGCGAGCTTAATTTTGAGACATATGACGAAGTCAAACGCTTGCTAATCTATCATATTTAATTGAACTTTGATTAATCTTTTTGAAATTAAAGGAAGACCATATTTTATAGCTGTTACGGTTTTTACTCAGACTTATACAGAGTAACTTCAAAATTATAATAGCCGTTAAAAATAACAGATTGTAAATAATTAAACAATCTCTGTTTGAAATCTGTTTCATGAACAATAAATCAACTTTATATCAAAGGGGGGTTCTGAAACAATAGTACAAAAATAATTACCTATTATGGTAAATTATGACAATAAATAAGTTTTGAAATTATTTATCCTTATTAATTTAATTTTATGACCTCTGAGTAAAAGAATATTGTTTAAAAATACTATCCTTCTAAGAGCTTACCATCAGCAGCCCTAATCTAACTCTGAACGACGCCCCACAAAGTTTCCGACCACCATCTAAGTCCGATCAATCGGCCACACTGACCCAACTACCATCTGTTATAAAGGATAGTTTGCAGTTTTAGTAATAATAATGTAATAATAGCTTTAAGTTTTTTTTTTTTTATAAATTTTCTTTTCAAATTCAATCAACAATTAGCTATTTTTTAACTGATTTATTTTTAAATATTTTTTTAGTGTTTTATTTGTTTACCAAATATTCAAAGAAAAAATAATTTTTGACGACTAAACACTCCAAGAGAGCACTTGAAACGCCTTTAGGGATCCCGAACTAATTAACCACTTGCATTAATGAATAGGAAGTTAAACATTCCATAAGTTTTTGGTTGCTGATAATTAATTATAACTTTATGTTTTTATTTTTTGCCAACACCCCAAATTAAATAAAAATCCCATTTTTTTAAACTTGAAATTCATACATTCAATGTTTTTTAAGTCTATCCACTAGTAAATAGAGGGTGTATGGATATAAAAATGAAGGAAAATAATATAAATTTGCCAAAAAATTATATTATAATAATAAAACAGACAATTTTCTAAATTAAAAAATAATCATTGCGCATCATACACATTATTTTTTTTTTTTAGACCTATGCACGATACAAACTTTTTGTTGCGAATATTGCTAAAGTATTTTTGGATGTTATATTGCCCAGATACTTTATGTGTTTTTTAAATGTTTTATTTTAATATTTGTAAAAAAAATGTTTCAAGCAATATTTTTTTATACAAAAATTATTTTTATATTTATTATTGAAGAAAATAATTTAATTATTAACTAGACAAAAAAATTAAACAAATGAGATCCTGTATGTTACCGTGCGGATTCTGAAAGGACCTCAATAACATCTTTATGGGAGAAAAAAACTCATATTTTCGAACAGGTCCTCAAATATTTTAGGTTCCATTCCTGAAATTCATTAATAGTAATTGGTCTGGATGTATTTATTTAAATTTTAGTTTTAAAATAATAAATAATTGAGGTCCTGACAATATCCTAGGAGAGTTAAGATATGTATGTGTGTATGCTTTTATTTCCCTAACCGCCACCAGTTATTGTAATCACCAGTTATCTGCGGTTATCGTAGTTATTGTAATCGGTTCAAATATTAGATATATTATTTTGAACAGTTCATTACGTTTCGGAGCATTTCAGAATTTTTGGAATAATTCTACATTATATCCTCTATACTTCTATTCGAAACAACAGTAGCTGTAATATATCATATTTTTGAATTACATAGTGCACGCTTTTAATGTTTTTTATTCATTTACAAAATCAAAATTTGAAATGTTCGGGTTCAAATTTCGCTTGATGGTGTTGGACAATTTTTTTAACAACATAATCATACTTTGACAATAAATCTTAAAAGCACTGAATTAAAATATATGTTCATAAAAAAAAGTTGCAGTAGTTTACAAGATTGTAAATCTAACTTCATCTCTACAAAAGCCTTATCTAATGCAAAACCTTTTACTTTTTTTTTAATCCCCCTCCCTTGACATTTCTGGCATACGGGGTGCGGGAGCAGTGGGGTAGTGCGCTGGGTTTTGTGCATGCCACTGCTCCCAAATATCACCAATTTTTTTTTTTTTTTTTTTATTCTTTTATTAATTATTCATTTTTTTTATTTACTGTTGTGCAAAACCTTTTACTATAAACTCTGTACTTATCTATTTTTACTACATCCTAGCTTAAAACATTGAAACTACATATTTAATGCGGCTATATGCGAGGAATGTAGCAACAACATTTTCGATAAAATCGACTGATCGAAAGTGCCTTTTTGTAGAATCGATTTTTAACATTTTTTCGATTTTCTTAAAACGGCTCTGAAGATTTTGAGAAAACTCAGTTTCAGTGTACAATCAAGTAATATTTAATATCGGATAGGTGTTATCCTCATCGAAGTAGTATGGCAAAGCAATCAAATTTTCATAAATTCTTAATGTAAAGTACCTTTAATTTTATTTGTATGAAGCAATAAACTATTTTACTTTGTTAAAAGTAATAAAAAAGGTATAAATATGAAATAAAAAAGAATTTGATAATTAACTTAAAGGAGAAAAATGGAGAAATAGAGTCAGCGGAGCATTATATTCTGCAATTTTTTGTTTCTTTCATTCTTCAATTTTATTTTATTTTTTAATTATTTACTAATCATAACATTTTAAATAGTTAGAGGTGTCTTTTGGACGAGACTAAACCACCATTAATTGTTAAAAAAGAATCAAATTGTTAAAACATGACTTCCTGCCCGACGATAGTATCCATCAGTAATATTCCACTTTTTCCTGTCGAACTGATTCATTACCTAGGACGTATTAAGGATTTTGGACTGTAAGGATTGGATTACAGTCCAAAATCCTTAATGCTTCACACTCTGTCACAAATCAAGTCATCCATCAGAACCTCAATGTTCCATATCTAGGCGATTTGGCCAGAACCAGATACCTATCCTTCCATAATAAACTTTCCAACCATACGAACCCACTTTTTCTAACCTAGCTTCTGCTTTATTACCTGATCCTTATATGCGTCTGAAAAGAAGATGACCTCTAGATCTTCTCTTCTAGATATCTTATTGGAGTTCTATCACATTAAATTTACTGCTTGTATTTATTGTAATACAGTTATAAATTTAAAAAAATATATAATAACCATGTAAGGCCCACTAGATCGATCTGGTATTCAAGAAATATACAAAAAAAAGAGACCATGAAACAAAAACAACTATATATTAAACTATTGACCTTCAGTTTAATCGGAAATAAGAATAATATAAGCGATTCATCGCAGCGGTTTTTCAGTATATTTCAATTTCATATTCCGATGTAAGGGAGTACGTAGAGGAGTTTGGAGCTGGGAGAAGAGGAAGAGAGGAGGAGAGGGAAGAATGGGACATGATGAGGGTCTTCGGACGAAGAAAATTGTTCCCTTGGAGAAGTATTGCATAACCACCATATGTCGTCTCCAGCTTCCAAATACCCCCAACCTCTCTCCCTCTACCAACGTATTGATTCATAAGTTGTTTTTATGAACTACTCCGGGTTATGTGGTTGTCCTAACAGGGGTTACTCTATGAATTTTTCTATACGGTTGTTCCCAAACAATTCGGCTTATTATACTTTATAGCAGAAATAGTATCGTATAAAAATGGATATTAAAGTCATATTCGTTGTCGGGAACGAATGTAATAATGCCAATAAAATTAAAAGAAAAAAGTCCTTTTACACGGAAGTTCCGCCAAGCGTTGAAGGAAGTTAAAAAGAGTTAGGAGTGCCATTTACTTGACAAATATTGCCTAAAATACTAGTAAAAACTTCCTAAATTACAAAAACTGACCTCATTATATCCATTTAGAAACACAAAACTTAGCAAAGTGTTGAACCATAAGTGTCAGTCCATAAGCCATAGGACACACAGTTCTCTGTTTTATGAGAGATAACTACTAATACAAAACTTTTTTTATTCTCTACAAAGCGCTTTGAGATATTAAGAAAATAAAAGAAAATGTAGTACAAGACCTCTTGGAACACTGAAGATTCACCAAACGAGTTGCGCTATCTTGATCTTGAGTTCTATCAATGGATAGATTCTCCACATGTTTGTATCATGTCACTATGCCACCTTCAGCAAATTTACTTGTATATATTTTTATACAGTTGTAAATAACAAGAAATAAATTATTAAAAAAATACTATCTCCCTTACAATTAAACCAAACATTATCTAATTTTTAATACATATGAATAACATCCGTTAGTTAATGATTTGTTAATTAATCGTTTAATGAATCAATTCAATAAACTAATGCATCTTTTGATGGATCCTGAAGTCTATAATGTATCTTTATTTTTACTATCCAATACAAACCCTGGTATTCGTTTGGACAAGGAGCCATTTAGTTGGAGGTAAGCCTATCTCGGCTCAGTGAGGGCACACGTCGTTCATGCCCCCATAAATCAATCAGCCCCCCTGATCCTTAAAGACACTACCTCACAGGAATCTGGACCTCGCCCGTCCTACATCAGAGCTTGCCAGGCTGTGATGTGGTACGGTATATATAAGCAATATATTTTCTTTTCAAACACCCTATATACTATTATTCAACTAGCTGACCCTACAAGAGATCTTCAGTATACATTTTTGATTGTTCATTGAGGTCTATTACTTCACATCTGTTTTGAAATGATACGGTAAGCAATTATTTGTTCTTTCTCAGCACAAAAAAACCATTGATCTTTATAACCATTAAATAAATGCAGAACAAAGAAGATAATATAATAAATTTCTAAAATTATTTAACATATTTTTCTTCTCGGCTCCTAGGGCACATTGGTAAGAATCCCCCCCCCAAAAAAAAAGAAAAAATTAAAATGCAATATAAAACATATGTACAGGTGACATATTAATACATTATGATGTTCAATTTATTACACAAATTTTAAATCAATATAAGTATTCCTTCAAATATATGATTTAATTTTATTATTATTATTAGGGGGCCAAAATCGGAGAATTAAAATTAATTCCAATAAATCCCACCAAATCACATTTACCCTTCGTCAACTAAACCAATGAACTCTTGCCCTACAGTGTCCTTCAATAATACCCTACTTATTCTTGTCGAACTGATCCGTTACTTAGGACTACATCTCGACAAACGACTGACATGCAATGCTCATACAAGACTGAAAAGACTGGGAACTGCTTGTCGATTTCGACTATTACAACATTTACTAGACAAACGGTCTAAATTCCCAATCCATTACAAAAACTGATCTACATGACTATTATAAGGCCTATCTGGACATACGGAGTTGAGCTTTCGGGCTCCACTAAACCATCAAATTCCTCCAGAATCCAATCCTTACAGTCCAAAATCCTTCGTAAAATCCTTAATGCTCCTTACTTTGTCACAAATCAAGTCATCCATCAGGACCTCAATACTCCATATGTTGCCGATTTGGCCAGAACCAGATACCATTCCTTCCATAAAAAACTTCCCAACCACCCAAATCCACTTGTTTCTAACCTGGCTTCTCCTTCATTACCTAATAATCCTCCGGCGTCTAAAAAGAAGATGGCCTCGGGATCTTCTCCTCTAGAGTTCTATCAATGGGTAGATTCTCCACATGTTTGTATCATGTCACTATATCACCTACAGCAAATTTACTTGTTGTATATATGTTATACAGTTGTAAATAACAATAAATAAATTATTAAAAAAAATTATTATTATTTTTTTTACCGAATAATAGTTTCTCAGCCCTTCATTTATTTGATTACGTTTCTACCAGTAATCAAAGAAACGGTCCGTTTAAGCGGGGTTGTGCTGTAAATTATTTCGTTTCTGTTAATTATAAGAAATTATAATGAAAAAGCTAGAGCCAAAAATATGTGAACTTACAGAAAACCAATTAATTATGAAAACATGTACTTTTTAAAGTACTTTATAGGCGTAAATTAATAAATTATTCTGCATTTAGTTACTATTCTGGCTTCGGAGCTCCTCCCGTTAATGTCAATTTTCAAATGGATATATGTGTAACCCTGTATTGAAAATTAGTAAGACCCGGTTTCCAACTCAAATAACAGTCAGTATGATTTATGATCTCCCTATTATATTGAATGCCTTCTGATACTTTTTAATTTTTAAAGGATATTCAGACAATCGTTCTTCGAAATATTTGTTTACTAGAGCTGCTTCAGAGAATTTCTTAGGACATTAGATATCTCTAATGTCTATTCTTATTAATAACAACCCAACCATACTGTACATCATCATTCATCAGTATCATTCTATTGATTTCATAATTCTGATAGAATAATCCACTGAGTCAAGGCTATCAATAACTGCGTAGTCCACAAATTTTCTTCTCCGCCCCCCCCCCATTAGGTAGTGCATGATTGCTCGCAATGCATCAGGGTTACGCTTTCCTAATTGGAGTACTACCTTACCCCCTGAATCCCCTCCCCTTTCAGCAGTCCAATGATCACACGGTGTCTTTAATGAGACGATGTGTAGAAACCTGTCCACTTGATCCAGCCTCCGGGCAAAGACGATTTCAAAAAGCTTAATACTCCCTTCCCCACTCTCAGAGCCCGCGGTAGGGGAACGTTCGCTCAAGTGGGCCACTGTACAAAGAAAGTTTGATTTAATTAGAAGGTAAAAAGGACGGGGGAGCCATCCGTTGGGAATTATTAAAGGCTATGGGAGAGGTAAAGGCTTCCTAGGATTCATTAAAATGGGATAATTAAGGAGGCCTTGGGAATTATGACACTCCCAAGGGGACCTAATAAAACAAAAAGGACGTCACCCCCCCCCCCCATCCTCTCCCTTCTCCTCAATGCCGATTTATAACCGCCTTATTCATTCTCTTTTCTCGTTATCTTGAAATAGCTTGTTCTTCTCCACTGAGAACCTATTTATTGGGCATTTAAAAGTCTCTGAAATACTGCTGTTTCGCATTGTGTTTCGTTTTCTTTTTTTATTTCTTCGAGAAGTTTTGCGTTTCAGGTTCCTCCAGGAGTGTATATCACCTCGGAAGACCCTTGTCTCAACGTGGCGCAGTTTATTGAAGTCGATGCTTTCACGTAGACAGAATAAAAAAAGGGAAGAATAAATCAGGGAGGGTTTCATTTGTGACGGGGTTGGCAGCGATTCTTTTATTGTTTATTCAACAGCGACGTTTCCAACATAGCCGAAGGGGCATATTTTATTTAATACGTTCACATGTTTTTTTTTCCTTAAAATATTTCTTTGTCAGTGCTATATATATCTTAATGCATTGAGGTACATTTAATTTATAGATAAAACAAATATTTGTTTAAATGGTTTCTTAATGTATTTAAATTTATTTATACCTCCTTACTTATCTAATATAAATAATAAAAACCAGAGCAACCTAGGCATATTAATAAAAAAAATTAATACAAGAGACTTGATAAAAAACAAGGCTTTACAGTAATGTAGGTTTTTTTTTTGGTTTTTTTTTTACAATAATAAAACATAAATAAATAAATCATTAAAACTTTTGATCTGTATTCTAGCAATATTTTTATTTCAGTATTAACTCAACCTTATTAAACATATAATTAAGTCACTGAGGTCATTAGAAATTCGTAGTTATTCGTAGAACGTTATTGTATATATATTACATATTAATATATATGTTACATATTAATATGTAATATATTGCTAAAATAATTTTTTAATAAATAAAACCTTTATTGGCCATTGATTAAACGCATTAGAAATTGCCTTTTTTTTTCTTTTTTGCCGTTGTTAAAATGACAAGAAAAGAAAATTTTTTTTATAAATAATACGCATTACAGAGGCCAGGTGCTGGCAAGTGTTTAATATAAAATGTTAAATGGCCTATGTAATTCTTCATAAACGAGCCTTTATGTCCACCACAGTGTTATTTATATTTTTATTTACAACAAAAATGAATATGAGTTCGAATTAAACCATACAATGTTCTAGCCCGTTAAATATATTTGTTTAAACCATAAAACTTAAAACATTTATTGAGATGAAATTTTAATTATAATAATTAAACTTAATATAAAAATTATTTATTTATTTAATGTTAAACTTCTAGTTCTCTTTACTAATAGTCTGTATTCTCAGAGTATATACCACAGTCAACTTTTGTGTTGTTATTAAGTCAATCGACAGCGAAGATGATATTTGCCTATTTATCTACAGGTGACCAACCTATTTTAACCATGGTGGGGGGTCAAGTTTTTCCGTTTGTGAGACCGCCATTTTATGAAAAAGTCAACGCCCCCTGGCCGGATTCGAACCGGTGCTGCCCGTAGATCATACGATCATAACCTAGACCTAGGTCTAACCATCTGAGCCACGGACAGCCCTCAGTAAACCTTGTAGTAGAGTATATTATTAAATAAGGTAATCTCAAAAGTAAATTTTTTTTTTAGAAATACAAAATTACGTTTTTTCTGATATATTTTTATCAATTAAAAGGTTTATTTTTTTCTCATAATCACCATTTCGGTCAACGGCCCCTGGCCGGATTAGAACCGGTGGTGCCCGTAGATCATACGATCATAATGATAGACCTACGCCTAACCATCTGAGCCACGGAAAGCCCACAGTAAATCCTGCAGTAGTGTATACTTATACTAATTAGTTAATCTCAAAAATAAAAAAAACTTTATAACTATACTAGAAATACAAAATTACTTTAACAACTTCGACGGAGCTCAATACCAATATTCTGAACCAAAGCGAACCTCGAATGAACGGTTCCAGGGATTAGAAGGAAGGATAAGGGATGAATAAGGTTTGAGGTAATTTAGCTTAGGGATTATGCTATTTCTAGAAACGAAACCGGTCAGAATTGAGGATTTATGTTCAACAACAAGGTTGTTTTGAATATTTTTAATCAAACTTGATTGGATATTAATTTTAAGTTTCGAAAATATTTTTAGATTTATTTATTATTTTTATTATTATATTATTTGTTAATTGTAGTAATGTATTAACAAATAATATAATAAAATAATAATGAATAATAAATCTATAAGCACGTACTTTCAAGTGTAGTGTCGTTATTTTTATTCAAGGCTAAGTTTGAAAATGATGTAACTTGATATAATTTGATAGAATTACACTAATAAAATCATTTTTAGGATTTATAAGTGGACCTTTTAAAATCTATGATTTATTTATGTTTTTAAAATTTAAAATGAAAACTAATGATGCATGAAGGTATCAAATAATAAGACTTTTTGAGTGTCCAATATATAAACAAATTATTTATCCTTAAAATATTTTGTTTAAATTATAATTTGAATATATATAAACCAACCATTGAAGGTATACTTTGTAAGATATACTATATAGTACCCATTTATTTTTATTTCATTTTGTCTTTATTTCATAATGGCAAAATTTTAAATTGCCGAGCATGGATTGTATGCCCTATTTTATTATTGAATCGCTCTTGACAGAATTGGTCACGGAGATCCTGACGGAACCATTGGTCACGTTGACTCGAATATCTTCTTTAGGGTCAAACATCTGGTCCCTTGCAATCTCTGCTCGAAAGATCACGGCCTTGATATGAGAAGAGAAAGACCGAATATCACTTACAAGGGCTAAATTTCTTTTCGAACATAATATACAGATATATATTTATATTTTAGTACACATTATATGATATTCCTAGCTGAAGATAGTTCATAATGTTGAGAAATGTGTATAACAGGCATAAGACAATCTTGAATGAAGATATTTTATACGATGAATGAA
>NW_027109708.1:144062-160349 GCF_000696795.3 Halyomorpha halys
TACAGTCCAAAATCCTTAATGCTCCTTACTTTGTCACAAATCAAGTCATCCATCAGGACCTCAATATTCCATATATTGCCGATTTGGCCAGAACCAGATGGAAAGAACGGCCATTATAAACTTCTCAACCACCCAAATCTACTTGTTTCTAACCTGGCTTCTCCTTTATTACCTAACAATCCTCCTAGGCGTCTGAAAAGAAGATGGCCTCGAGATCTTCTTCTCTAGAAATGTTATTGGAGTTCTATCAGTGGGTAGATTCTCCACATGTTTTTATCATGTTACTATGTCACCTACAGCAAATTTACTTGTTGTATATATATATGTGTATACAGTTATAAATATCAATAAATAAATTATTAAAAAAAAAAATTATAATATTAGCACTTGAAATCGTAGAATACTTCCTCAGAGTTGTGGTTATAATACAAAAGAATTTCAGTAATATGACAGGTGAAAAAGTGAGGGACATAACTTTGAGAACGGCCAAAATTATAAAAAAAATGCCGATATGCCACCAAGTATACTTTTTTATATATATATATATATATACACACATACACATTTACATACAACTATCTTCCAACTAACGCTGCTCCTTTGCTGTGAAAGCTTTCATACGCCGTGCAACTTGTTTTTTCTTACTATTGTAAATTTTATTATTACTTAGTATTTTTTTCTTTTTATCATATATATCTCTGAAGGATAATCGAACATAAAAGAAATATGTAATATATATAAACTTGACATGTGAAGGGAAAACTCACATGAGACCAGTGGCGTTATAACAGACCTAGCGACTAATGTCGGGTTAATGTAACTTTCAGAATCAACATCATATTATACTAATAAATATCTTAATTAATGTTAAAGAATACACTTAACTGTCTCCAGCCGTATCCATTAGTTATACCGAATCCTGTTGGTTAAAATAAAACCCTGCATATTCGTTTACAGAATCCAAAGAAAACGACGAAAAAACCGCGTTGAGGGACGCAGTTATCCGTCCAAACGGCCTCTAAAAGGTATATCTCATACTGCAAACTGCCTCTAATGCTGAGAGTAGATGTAAAAAAGGTACACCATCCTCGTTACATCTAACGTCATGTCGTTCCACGGATTTCACTTGCGCCACTTTTACCTCTACCCGGCTTTCCAGTTTGTATTTTCTTTTCTTTATTTTTTTTTCTTCTGGCCACTCAGAAGTTTTGATGAAAATTATAATGAAGGAAGTTGAGAGGGTCTGGGCTTTAATTTTTGCATGAATATTGAATTTGAGAGACGTCAGGATCTGATGACCCGACCCAGGCCTCAAACGTCGATATCAACAATTTCTGGATATCCTTTTAATGCATAATAAATCAGTAGAAATGGTAATCAATTTTTTGATAATTAATCCCCACTAGTATGATAGATTTATAATTAAATCCATTTTATAATTTCATTATTAAAATTAAACATGATTCCGTTACCACATGAAACAAGTATTTTTTTTCTTTAAAATAATTGAATTTTTTTTCGTATATAATATAGCCACAAAAGCGCTTTCTACCTATTTAAGACTTATTTTCATTATTTAAAAATATTTAAAAGCTATTTTGTCTCATCATAATTTAAATATAAACAGACAAAATATATTTAATTTAAATATAAACCCAAAGTTAAAGGTATTCACTAATTCGATATTTAATCTCTAAATAAAAAAAAAAAAGAAATTTTCGCTATACTAGTTCAACATTTGATACTGAATTCGAGTAAATACGAATGGGAGTGGAAGAGATCGGTCCGTTCCGGCTTTTTTTCATTTTGAACTCATGTCTCTATTTTCCCTTGTTTCTCCTTTTTTTTTTTTTTTATTTATCAAACTCTTTAATATTTCGTATTTATACATTTTTTTTTTCGAACACACACATGCTCTAAATTTATAATTTCAGTTTTGTACGACTTGTGTAGACATTTCGTACACTAACACACAGAGACCATTTTACGAGACTTGGTTATTTGGACTATATACTAACAGGTACCACTATAGTGGTGTCTGATATTGGTGCCTTTTCTGTATTAAATGTTTGGAAAGAATTCATTCATTTCAATTAGTATGTCATTATTTAGTCGTATTGCGAACTAATATTCGTTTTAAATTGAAAATGTCAAAGATAAAATACTAAAAGATTATAAATATTTTATCCAGTAGAACGAAATTGAAAGGGAGTTAGAGGGAGGCAGTTGACTACAATCTGACAGCACTAGTCCGTGCGGAATTGAGGCTCACTCCAATGCTTTTGTAAGCCGTTTCTTTTTCTTCTGAGAAATCTCATACAGTTTACCAACACCTTTATTGGAGCTTTATGAATCGGACTGTAATAAAGGAATCTGTATCAAAATGCTGGTTGGAGGACTGCAACGGCAGGGAAAGACGTGACCGGCATAGAACGCTGGAGGGAAAAAGAAATTCCAGGTGGGAATTATTCCCACGGGAGCAATAGGCGATAGGTGCAGGAGGAATGCAATGAAGGAGCCCTTGTAAGAGAATGTAGGCCGACCAATAGGGGTGCAGCTTTCATATCGAGCGGCAGTTGTCCCAGACAAATGACCTCTTTCCCAGTCGCTCTCCATTTGGGATAAGTTATCCTTAGTCAGTTAGCTTATTGAGGGATGCTCCGGAGAAGACTTGGAGTGCCGTCTCTAACTTTATATCACCTCTGCCCGGTAACTGGGACGAGTTAGGGTGCATTTGTGTGAGTTATATCCTGACGAAACAGCACCTTATTGCTACCCCTCAGAGATCTCCCTTAGGCTCTTCTTTATTGGACCCAATATTTTTGATTAAGTGGATTGAATGTTACTTCACACGACTATCTACTGATATCGATAATATTTAATTAATAAATCTGTTTAAATTAAAAAATAAAAATAAATTTTACTGCTTCATATTACAGCTCATTAATGAGTATTTATTTATATTTTTTAATTTTCTCTTTTTGTGTTTAATATTACATTCTGTTGTATATTTCAAACAATAGTAATTGAGATCAGAGAGAACATTCAGGCTGTGTTGTGAGATATAAATTAAATTGTAAGAAAATAATACTTGGGGAAATATAAAAAATAAATAAATTTAAATCAAAATGACATTAACAAATATATTCTTATTTATAATATTTTTATTCAGCCTGAGGAACTACGAACACTTAACCCTTAACTAGGAACCCCCACTTAAGAAGGAAAAACAGGACACCACTTGTACTAAAAATCAGCAGAGGCTGAGCGAGGCCTCTTAACTCAGTGATTCACTTGACTTCAGTGGAGAATCTGGACATTGCCAGAAGTCCCAAAAATTATTTACAATAACTCTCTGAAGTAAGATTTACGATAGTTTCCATATGTAACGAGTAGTTTATCACTGATGCAAATAGACAGCTATGAACTTGGTTGTTCAGTAAACAAAGTCTCCAATCTAGAGGGTTCCCATATCTTACAGTGCCCCCAAAGATGAAATTATATGGAATAGATTAAGATGTTAAATATCAGATTACGGATCAGTGGGTTCAAAGTTTATTGTAAAATATAGAAAACTATTCGGGCCACATCTTTTTTTGACATTTTTTATTGTAAAGTAATAAAAAGTTGTATTCATCGAAATATTTTGAATTTTAGGGATTGGATAGGTGAGGAATTTAACAATTTTGTGAAGCCCAATAGCTCATCTTCATCTGTCCAAATAGGGTTGATAATGGTAATTAATATTTAAGGAAACTTTAACATTTTTATGTTTAGAGCGTTTGCCAAGAAAATGTTTAATGATCAGTTTCTTGCAGTTTTAATCTTGTAAGAGGTCTCCCTAAGAGAGGCCAGTCAATATGAAGTACTGTTCTTCTTAATTATTACAATATTAATAAAGGCTTAGCGAACTCAAAGGTTCGATGCCGATACCACCACTCGTTCTCTACAGAAATCTGTCCAATGACGCCCCTCCAAACCCAAATCAACTAAATTAGTTCTAACGCAATCATCCCATCTTGGTTTCAGTCTACCTCTCGGACGTTTACCCGTCGGTTCAGTGTTTACTAACATTTTAGGGATTCGTTCGTTACTAAGTCCCACAACTTTACACATCTTATACGTCTTATAACGTAATACTTTATTTTCAAAAACCTTAAGGCGCCGATCTTCCCCTAGTGAAAGGTCACGTTTCGCATCCATAAAGAATAGTGTGGAGGATAATACTCTTGTGAAGTTTCTGGCGGTCAATAGAATCGTTAGCCTTTTTGAAATCTATATAAAGCTGATGAGGTAGGTTATAGTCCATGTTTTTCTGTAAAGTTGTATTCCAAATTATTATTCTTAATTAAACCTATGTATTGCCTTATAATAAGCTATTCATCCCAGCCCAAACCTTGTTTTACTCAGCACAATTCTAATACTATTTCGTTATATTTGCGTAATATAATCTCAGGATAGCTTAATCATGATATTACCATAAGACAAAGTAATCAAAAGTTTTCCTCACTGGTGAATAGCCCTGCTTCGTTCAAACTGAAACTCTTCGGTTTATTTCTAATTTTCTATAAATAACTCAGAAAGTTGTTAATCTCAGTTATAATTCCAACTTTCTAATGAGTTCAGACTTCTAACTAAGCAATTATCATAGGACTGTAAATATAGTGTTAGAACATCGGAATAATTTAATTCCTCTCATAAGAATTACTGCTTTACAAAATTAAACAGTCTTACATTGGTAAGAATCTTGGCTATGTTGCACTACCAACTTAAGACAAAACATATACTGGATTATCGGTTAGACTGGCTATTTCTTCAAAATGATTTATATATCAATAAAGTTTTTTATATAGGCAATAGATGGCGTGATATACAATACTTAGACAGTTCTAACTCAATTTTTAAAAAAATGAGATTAGCCACTCTGGCAATTAACGCTTCATTTCGTAAGAATGTCTACTTCACATTTAAATATGGTAATCTTTACAACAATTAAATTTTCGTAATCATTTTTTTAATTTTTACCCTAGTTTGATCCAGCTTACGTTCAATTTTCTTCTGCCAAGAAAGGCTTCATTTTTGCCCTAAGCCCCATTCTTCCAAAGTAATTGCAGAAGACCTATAGATGAAGAAGAACTGTGTGAGCCCACATAGATGTTCATTATAGAAAAAAGAAGCCTCAGAAGATACCAAAAGTAAAGATCTAAAGAAGTAGTGGGAGTTATTAAGAAAACTCTATGGAAAAAAGATAAATGTTGGAACACATAATAAATAGCTGCTAATCACTAATTTCTGTTTGTATATATTTTATTTGAGAAAAAGTTTTATTAAAATACTTTTTCTTTCTATTTTGTTAGGTGCATTAATATTGAGAAATTAAAAAAAACTTTTAAAAAAGTGCTAATTATGTAATTATGCCCATTTTAATAATGGAATATAAAAAATAAATAATTTTAATAAATATGTGGCTTGTGTCCTTAATCGCCCTACACTGACGTGGTTGAGATAGAGGCGCGGGGATTTTCTAGTTCTGCTTTTTCCTTTACAGAGGAGTTAAGTTCGGTTCGGAGTCCCCCCCCCGAATATAAATATTGTAATTATAAATGAGTCTGTTTAAGATTTTATTTTACTTGAAGTTTAATTCTGTTGATTTTTTAAATTCTTTTTTTCTATTATTTTGTTGTTATTTAATTCTTATATTTGTAAACATGGTGTATTATATATTAGTAAACAGATATTTGTTAATATGTGCTATATGATCCCTATTACCTTTGTCTATAAATATATAACAGAGTGTAATATTATGTAATAAAATAAAAAAAGTAAATAATGGTTTTTAATCTTGATGGCTATCATTATCACTGGTTGTCGTTTTTTCTTTTATTCATTACTAGAACAAGATTAAATTGAAGTTATCGATTTTAACTTCTATTTTTTTAATAAATAAATAGCCAATTTAGTGGGCCCTCGTTTTAAAATTGTTTAGTATAGATTATCTTTTAAATTATAGAGAAAACTGAACAATATATTCTTTGCATTTCTCATTCAGATCCGTTATCAGAGGCTCCATCCTGGTTTTTATCTTATATGGAATTCTCATGGATAGTTAAAACGACTAGAAACTAAATTAATGAATTTGCACTATATGATAATAATGACACAGTGTTGTATTGAAAAAATACTTTATTTATAACATGTTATAATAGTGAATAAGGAGGAAAGGGGTAGCTTAGTGGGTAATACACAGTGCTACTAATTACTGAGGGCCGAGTTCGAATCCTGTTGAGGCAGATAATTATTTATTCTGTTACTGTAGTCGTTAGTCAACCCTGTGGGTTCTGGAGCCCTCCTTGGAAGCGCCTAGCCTCTATAAAGTGGTTACATTAATTGAATAAAACATTTTGGAGGTGATCTTGAAAAACTTCCTTACAAAGTACAGTACCTTAGACCCTTCATGAGTTTTAGCATTTTACCTTATTGTTAAAAGAGGGAATATAAGATTATAACATAATGGCTGAATCTGAATACGAATTTTATTTAATTAATTGTGTAATGTTTTATCAATTTATTTCAAATGTTGAGATAATGTATATTTATAAATATAATAGGAATATGATTTGTAAGAAAGACTCAATCAGAAGACTTGTTAGGTAGCTATATGATAGTATAACTTATCTTAACATATACGCTATTTATTTAAAACTGGCTTGTGTATTGTATAATAATACATATTTCGTATATATATAATAAAAGAAACTTTATTATGAAAGAGAGCTAGTATTTTCTCTTAAAAAATATAAAGTATTCTCCAGCATCAAAAGCAGTTATAATTTAAATAAGTTTCGGTAATAAACATACATGTATGCTTCTTAAACTGCATATTATTCTAAGGGGAATAGTTATTAGAAATGAAATATATATTTATACACACATCCATAAATATACACATATTTCATATAAGAATTATGTAATAACTATTAATTCAAGAGAAGTACAATATAGCTGTAGAAATGTGTGTATGAATTTAGGTGTAATTAGTCCAACTTCATCTAAAGCTGTGTCGAAGTCAAAGCCAGCTCTGTAGGCTAAAATAACATTCTGGGAAGAGGGGAAATATTGCGAGGAAAACGCACTCTCATACAGCGGATTCTGTTATAGACGCGTGATATTTCCAGCATGACAGCGGTAGCTCTTGATATTAGGTTTGGAAATTGTTTGTCATTAGCACAGTTATGTTTTTGACAGAGCCATGACGGCATAGGTGTTTTCAAACTCGAGCAGTTCCTACTCCTGTAGTAGTGTGGGCGTAACAATTATGTTCTCCGTGGGTTAAAACTTGAAGACAAAGAATGAAGACAAAAAATTGTCATACCTTACACATGCAATAAAAATGTATATATATATATTTTTTTTTTAAATATTTGCTAAATAAATATTTATTAAGTTATGAAAATATTTTTTATGGTTAGATTCGTAATACAACGAATCTTGTTTTTGTTTTTTTTCCTTCCTTCTTCCTCACTGACCGCACCTCAATCTTTTCCTTATATTATAATTGATCTGTTTTCCATTTTTATTTTGTGGTTTCATTTTCCCATGGCAATATTTTTTTTTTCTCTGGAACGCATTTTATTGACGAAAATATCATCTCATTCAAAACTTGACCTTTCCACCATGGTTAAAATAGGTTGGTTATCTTAAAATATCCCTCGCTTTATTTCAGGAATTACCAGACAAGGGGTAATAAAAAAGTGTATAAACCATTTTTCATTTTTTTTTTTTAATAGACAATGAGTACGAAAGCCAAAGAATTACAGAAATACTAATAGTTGGTTCCTTTAAACGGCAGTTTGTTTCGTTTTACATCTTAAACAATATAGTTGTAAATTAAAAAGTAAAAAAAAAAAAATAAAAGAGCGAAACGTATCAGGGTCATAATTGACGACATAGTTACTCGGAAGTTACAATGTTTTGCCACCGTTGGAGGAGTAATGATTGTCACTAGATATCAACCGTGGTCGGGGTACAATAGCTTCTATTAACTTTATGACCAGAGTTGAACAAGTTATTAAATTTATGACTTGGCGGCATATCTCGGTAAAACTAATCCCGAAGGATAATTAAGACAGGGTCATATATTCAGAGTATGGGAGGACAAAGGAGGAATCCAGAAGTATTGACTCCCGGGCTCATAGGAGCACCACTCACCCCCATCCTTTCTCTCAGAAAATATTTTACCTTATATCGTTAATTGAGACTTGGAGGTGGAAATTATCACTTGATATGGTTATGGGTTTTAGAATGATAATGGGAAAGTATACTCGTCTCTATTACTAAGCCGGTTACTCATATTCATATAATCCGAAATCCGGTATTTTTTTATCGTGTTATTTTGAGTACTTTCATATTCAAAAGTCTTTGTTCATGAAGAAAGACTTCCTAACTTAAGTTAGGAGCAGCGAAAAAAAATATCTTCCATATTTAAAAAAAAAAATTATTGATTTTTACCATTGTAATAAAAATATATACAACTAGTAAATTTGATGTTGGTCATACAATGGTGTGATACAGATATGTGCAGAATCTACCTATTGATAGAACTCCAATAACATTTCTAGAGAAGATCTCGATGCCATCTTCTTTTCAGACGCCTAAGGTAATGAAAGAGAAGCCAGGCTAAAACCAAGTGCGTTGGTAGAAAGTTTATCGTGGAAGGATTGGTATCTGGTTCTGGCCAAATCGGCAGCATATGAAATATTCAGTTCCTGACGGATTACTTGATTTGTGATAAAGTAAGGTGCATTAAGGATTTTCAATTGTAAGGGTCGGATACGAGAGGAATTAGATTGTTTTGTGGAGCCCCAAAGCTCAACTCCGTAAGCCAGATAGGCCTTATTATAGTCATATAAATGAGTCTTTTTGCAATGAATTGGAAGCTTAGACAGTTTGGTTAGCAAGCGTAATAGTCGGAATCGACGAGCAGTTTCCTATCTTTATAGTTTTATATGAGGATTTCAAGACAATCGTTTGTCCAGATGTAGTGCTAGATTCTTCCTTATTAAAATTCCTTGATTTAAAAATGACTCCATAAATGACAGCGTTCAAAAAATTAAAAACAAATACACGTTGTTGTCTTAATTATTAATTAAAAAATGTATACTAAATATTTTAAATAAAGAGAGTTAATCTTTGGCTACATTGTCACACGAACTCTGATAGGAATACAGTTTTCTTTTTTGTATTCTTATCAATGTTCATGTAACAATGGAACTAAAGACGGACACATAGAATTTTAAATACGTTGTGTAAATTTTATAATAATAATTGTGATAACATTGCAAACCATTGAATTTTAACTTTTTTACTTAATATAGGGAAGTCCAAGTGTAACATAATAAATTAGATAGAAATAAACAATTAAAATATACCTAATGAAGGAGTGATGGGTCTGAAACGTTTTCATTTATGGATTGAATTTTAAAGAATGCAATTTAAATATGAAAGATATTTTTTATCTATATCTCACTAAATAATATGATAATTTTATTAAGAACGATCTGTGATTGTATATTGTTTTCTTTAATCAGTTAAAACGAATAAAAATAACTTTATTTTAAAAGTTTAAACGAATTTTTTCTGATTTTGAAATCATTTTTCAGACTGAGTTTAATTGTACCAGGATTGTTTTAATTCGTAAATGTTAATTCATGATTTATTTATAAAATAATTTAATCAATTATTATTATTTTTAGATAATTAAATTGGTAAATGTTATTAATATTTTTAAAAAATACAGGTCATACTATTTTATAACTTAACTCCAGCTGGTTTTTTCAGATATGTTCTGGTATTTTTCGGAATTTTGTTTATATTTTTATATATTTGTAAATACTCTAAGTAGAATGCCTTTCTTTTTTATTGGTTTGAAGTATTTTAATTTTAGCTATTTATCAGGGAAAAAAATGACATATTTTATTTTTTATAAATTATTGAGGTTAAAAAGCTTCCAAAGATGAATATAATCTATTCTATATTTTTATTCATTGTTGTACAATATTTCGGGACAATTGTCCCATGTTGATGCACCTTTGCAATCCTAAAAAAAAGTTATTTTTATCAACAAATTTTATCCATATGTGTATTTGTAATTCTTGTAATTATGTTTACCCCATTCTTGTGTTATTCCCAATTTCACTATTGAAATCATGTCATCCATATTTCATGGTTGGAAATTGTTTTATCTGCATTATTTAATTCATTTTTCTTCACTATTGGTGCATTCATCTCTTTCTGTTGCACAAACCATTACTCTATATTGGATATTACCTCCTTGCACAGAATACTGTTTTGTTACCATGCTATTGATATGTCTAATTTTATCTATTGTGTAATTTAAATTAAAATTTATGATTTTTTATGATATGACTATTTTATTCTCACTTATGTTCTCTCAATTTTTTTTGTTTACATGGCTAATCTATTTATAATATCGGCGTAGCGTGTATTTAAATGTTTTGTGTCAGTTTTATAGTTTACTGTGTCTTTAATATTTTCGGTTATATGGGTTTCTTCTAGAAACCTTCTGCTCTTAGTGTTTCGCGTTATGTCTATTATTATGTGATTTTTGAAGTTTACTTTTTGGTTTAATGTTATGCTGTGGTAAGCCAGTGCAGTGCAATTTATATTTTTGACATTTTTACAGTTGTACATGTCTCTCCAATATATGTTTTCTTTAATTATTGAGTTTATTAAGAGTTTTTTTAGGACTGTTTTGTTATTTTTATTAATTTTAGAAACCAAAACTATGTTTGATAATTTATTTTATTGCCCATTACGGGAATTTTCAATAAATTTCGATCTCTCTGGAAACTCATTTTGGAAACTTTTATTATTGTTTAAATTTATATTATGTTTTAGTTAGAATATTTAAAATAAGAAACACATTAATAATACTTAATTACACTATACAAATATTACTTCATTTCTTTTTTTGTGATGTTTATAATATATTGAATCAGTTTTGTTGCGAGGTCTTGACGACTTGTATCTAAACCATATTCACCTTATTAATTATACAAACGGACCCAACACACCACTCCGGAGAGCAAGACCTGCGACAAGGGCTCGACAGAGATTGGCGTCTAGCAAGGATCCTGTCCCAAGATAATTACCAGTATTAGCAATCAACACCTGCGCCATAAAACGCTTGAAAATTTAATTATATAATTATTTTTAATGGTGTTTTATTAACAATTTTTTAACTTATTTTTTACCAATTTATTTTCCATTTTGAACCAATCGATGAAGTGTATTATTGAATTATAAACTAACTCATAAATATAAATTATGAAATCCTTTAATTATTTATGTTTATGAATTTTTTATTACTAATGAAAGTATAAAAAGGTGAATTATTTCAAACATACAAAGTTAAAGGTAATTTAGAGCACACCATTTTCAAAATTCGACATTCAGCCTCCGTCAGAATATTTCAATGTCTTTTATTTAGGGCTTACTAAAAATGCCAAATTACTAAGTACCTTACATTTTTTAAATTAAAAGTAATATAATTTTTGACAGCCTTAAACATTGCATAAAATAATATATGAATAAATTTAATGATTAACTATTTTAACACCAATGTCATGTTCCGACTAAGCTTCTATTTCCAAGAAGTGAAAAACAGGGAACAGAACAGATCCCAGCGCTTTTCTTTCAGCTTCACGGATAAATTGGAGGTTTAGATTCTGTAAAATGTAATGTAATGTAACAACAGGTATTCAAGAAGCGAAATTGGGAAAGGTCTTAGAGCGATTGTTCAAACCTCAATTCGTTGCTAGTTGCCATACAGCCCTATTATTTTGAAAAGCGTTATGAATGGTTCCATTTCACACTGAAAATGAAATAGAAAATTGAGATTTTTCTTACTTCGAACGCGAGAGGATAGGGTAAATGTCACACATTGGGGGAAGTTATAAGGTTAAACGTTATAACTAATGACTTACACCAAAGAGGAATATCTATTCTATCTAAATCTACATTATTATTTATGAAAAACAATGAATAGCATAAATCTGCGTTAATAGCAAGTACTAACTAATGCCGTTTTCAATTTCTTGAAACTTTTCTTAAAGTCTTAAAGTCTCCTCTTCCCGTTTTTCGGGAATATTTCAAAAATGATATAGGACCGTCGCTCCCCGGGGATCTTAGCGGGGCGGCCCGCGGAGAAGGATTGCCTTCTTTTTCTGGTGTTATGATCTCCTCTTGTAGGATTGTGACATTTTGTACTTCGAACAACCTACTCGCTATAATTGTCTGTTTAAGAATTCAGATACGCCGTAAACCAACTGGCTGCCCTAGAGTATACTTCAATAATATTGCCCTTACCCCTGTTGAACAGATCCGCTACCTTGGACTACATCTGGACAACGACTAACGACTAACTTGGGATTCTCACACAAAACTGAAAAGACAGGAAACTGCACGTCGATTTCGACTATTACAGCACTTACTAGACAAACGGTCCAAACTTCCAATTCATTTCAAAAAACTGATTTACATGACAATTATAAGGCCTATCTGGACATACGGCGTTGAGCTCTGAGGCTCCACTAAACATTCGAATTCCTCTCGTATCCAATCCTTACAATCCAAAATCCTTCGTAAATTTTCTCAATGCTTCTCACTTTGTCACTAATAAAATCATCCACAAAGACCCCAATGTTCTATTTGTAACTGATCTAGCCCGTACCAGATATCAATCCTTCCATTACAAACTCCCTAACCACTCAAACCCATTAGTTTTTAGACTGGTACCATTGGGTAGTTTCTCTACATGCTTGTACCATACCATTATGATTTCCTCAAATTTACTTGATGTAATAAGATAAGTAAGGCTACCAAGGAGGGCGGGAGTGAAGGGTTTCACGCCCTCAATAAAAAAATAAAACATTTAAGTTTTTGACTTTTAAGTTCTATCATTAATTTAAATTTTCCACATGTATGTACCATACCATTTTATAACTAACTATAAATTTACTTAGTGTATGTATCTTTTGATTTTGTTAATTATTTTTTTTTTTTGCCAATTTTTGTTGAACAATCACAGTTGTCTAAAGATTATTCGTTATTTGTGTTTTTAAGCGGTATTACGTGTAATTACTCGCTATCATTTGTTATTATATTATTTTTGTCACATTTTAAAAGTTAAAATAACCCATTTTTTTATTACCATTTTACTTCATACCTATTTCATCTGGAACATGAATAATATTTTTCTCTTAATTACAATATTGATAAAGTCTGTTCAGGATTTATTTAAAAAATAAATAGTACTCCTGGTATAATTCTAATTTGCATCCTAACCATCTAATGTGCTAAGTATGCAGAGATATAATGACTACATAACTGAGGAGGAACGGAAAGAGATCCATATCGCTGGGGTGGGGAGTGGCCGTAATGCAGTTTCTATCTTCCCCTATCGGCCCTGCATTGGTGTACCCTGGTCAATAGTCGACCATAAATCAAATTTATAGCCCTGGAAGGAAATATCTTTTAGCTCTCTTTCTGTTTTCTTTCGCCATTCTCCAAATTGATGGGTTACCATTCCACGGATACTTCTCCGGCTCCACAGGTAAACTCGTAGCGAATAGTAAGAGCCCCTCTAAGCTCGACGCTCTGTCTGATTCTACCTCCAATGTCTTATATCTTTGCCACTTAGGGAACTTCCAGGTCATTGAATGTGTTCGGTAGTACACCATGAACTGAATAACTTTTTTAAGATATGAATAACTTTTAGAAGATATGAATGAATAGAATAAATTAGTAATTATTGAAATTCCATCGTACTACTTCTTACTTTGTAATGACCTCTGCTTCAAGACTAACTTACCGACTATCTTGACTGTAAATATAAAGGACCTATATGTTGGGGATTAGGATTATGTAGGATAATTGGCCGGGTAAATCGGGAATCTTATTATATTTATATATGCTCCGTCCCAAACAGAACTACAAAAAAAAGGGAAAAGGACCTTGAAATGACCCAAAATCAGCTTAAAGACTATCTTTATTTCTCCTTTTAATCCTCTCTATATATATATATATTTATACAGTGTTTACATAGGTTCCTAGGTATTAGTGGAGATAACAGGTACCCTTGTATCTTAACTCCCCCCTTCCAGTTTACGAACACATCGTAAACTAATAAAAATAAAATCTTGACTCAAATCAGGATTTATCATATAGCTAGTGAACAAAATTATCAAAATACATAGTAACATAAAAACTAAAATAAAACAATTAGTCCTTTATTTACAAAGACAAAGTTAAAAAAAATGATTTCTCATACAATCTAGGGAAAATGTATATATTACATATTATAACAGCAAATAATAAAATTTTTAAAAAAAAAAGAAAGAACCACTGCTTAGACATACACACAAAAAAAAAAATTGTACACTCCACCCGGTGTATAAAGTCCCCATGGTATTAAGAGAGTGGCACTCCAGATCCCTAGGTGGTGACAAATCAGGTTTTAATCATTTTAATTATTAGGCTTATCAGTTTTAATTGCTCGACGTGAACCGTCCTCCTTTTGCGTGTTTCACTCAAACTTTCTATTGTGACAACGTTGTGTCCTCAAAGAGTAATCACCCTAAATGGGCCCTCATAGCACAGTTCATCCTTTCCGCGATTAGTCCCTAATTTGCAGTATACGATGGTCCAAATTTTAACCCCCCCCCCCCATCTCGTCTCTCAAATTGAGGTTATGGCGAGAAATCCTTTTCTGGTTTTCCCTCTCAATACCTCCCCGGATCTTCCCCCACAACTTCCGAACGACTAAATTTTGATTGATTATTTCTTCCCTCCTCCCCCGAATGCTGTCCCTCAAAAGTCTCTGTGGCGTCCCCGTAGACCGAAAAGTACCTCAAACGGCAAAAAATCCGTGACGGCGTGAATCGAATGGTTGTAAGCCGCAACCGCCCTGATCATTGCCTCATCCGGTTCCAACCCTTTGTCCGCATTGTAAACTCGAAGGCGATCGCTGAGGGTACTGTATAATCTCTCGATCCCACCCCTACCTTTAGGGTGTCCCGGAGTGTTGTAGTCCCACCTGACCTCGAGAAGGTTCATTTCCTCAAACTTAATCAAGTTTAATTTTATCAAACTCTCGCCCGCCATCAGACAAAATAGAGTCAGGAACGCCATAAAATTGGAACCAGCTACGTAATGTACCTAATACCGTTTCCCAGATAACGGCGTTATCCACGTAAATGTGGTATGTCCTCCCTGGTTCAGACGCGTCTTTAAAGGCTCTACAAATTTGTTCCTCTAAATCATTAGTTATCGATAGGTTTTTTTAATATTAATATTTATTATATTTTAAAAAAAAGAAAACTAGAAAATTTTTGATTCTATGTTAATAAGTTGACCCTTTCCGGTGTAGCAGTGTGGTGTATTAAATGAAAATATTGATAAATAATAATATCTTGTAAAGCTTTGAACAATTTAATTTCATGCATTAGTAACCTATACAATAAACGAAATATGATTGTGTTTGCCAAAAAGGTTTTGAGAATCACTGTGTATTTTAGTCTTTTAAATTGAAATACCTAAATGTGGGGGGAGGGATGGGGACAGTGAAATTGTCCTCCGCCCCCGGTGGCTCACACCCACGCTACGGTACTGGATCTAATTTTAAAAGTTCATAAAGAAGGACCTAAATAAAACCTTTCAATTATTTTGTCCATCATGTGTGAAGAAGTTTATCATCCCTTAATAAATCTGTACTCTTCTGTATAAGACAAAAAAATCATATATATTTTACATTATATACATAGAAAGGCTCTAAGAAGAAGGCATTATATATAAGAAAACAATATAATAAATATATATATATTTCTAGGTATTTCATTTTTTTTAAATTAATAAGTATCTTCTTCTGCTCTCATTATGATGTGAATGTTGTTTTCTAATCTCTATTATCAATGTCTGAATGTATTTAACAGAGTGTAATTCTAAAAAGTTAAGGGAAAATTCCGGATGCATATATTTATTAAAGACTCACCGGAAAACTTAAAGAAGGCACGGAAATGATAATAGGGATGAAACACTGCACATCGAAGTCATTCTTCACTACCTAATAGCATTACGTACAGCGAGAACTAATTGCATATAGTACAGATATGTGTATATAATAATTAAATATATGACTCAAATTATATTCCTTCCGAGATTCTTGTTGACATGATTGATTTCTCTAATCATGTGTTATATCCTATCAAG
>NW_027109708.1:160399-172287 GCF_000696795.3 Halyomorpha halys
ATATATAAAGTTATATTCAAAGTGCGCTATTCTATAGTGCCCTATTCATCCCTCTATGCTCAATCCGCTGGTGTTCCTCAAGGTAGTATCCTCGGTCCCATCCTCTACACCGTCTTCACAGCTGACATCCCAACCAATCCTAACACTATCCTCACCACGTATCCCGATGACACATGTGTGCTCGCAGTTAATAATAACCCTTTAATTGCATCCCAAACTCTCCAATCCCATATCACAGCCCTCAAAGAATGGTGTCGTAATTGGAGGATTAAAATAAATCCAAACAAATCCCATCAAATTACCTCCCTTCGTCGTAAACCTACCGACTGCCCTACAGTCTCCTTTCATAATGTTGCTGTTACCCCAGTCGAACAGCTCCGCTACCTTGGACTACAGCTGTATAAACGACTAACCTGGAATCCTCACAGAAGAATGGAAAGACAGGAAATTGCACGTCGATTTCGACTACTACAGCACTTACTAGACAAACGGTTACTAGACGGAGGTTTAGGGCTCCGCTAAACCTTCGAATTCCTCTCCTATTCAGTCCTTACAATCCAAAATCCTTCATAAAATATTCAATGATCTTTACTTTGTCACAAATAAAATCATACATAAAGACATAAATGTTCCAAATGTGACCGATCTAGCCCGAACCAAATACCATTCTTTCCACTATTAATTCCTTAACCACCCAAACCCACTAGTTTCTAACCTTGCTTCCTCTTCCATTCCTGACAATCCTCCGAGGCGCCTGAAAAGAAGATGACCACGAGACTACTGCTAATGTAAAAACGTCATTAGAGTGCTACTAATGGGTAGTTTTTCTAAACGCCTGTATCACTCCTTCATCAACTGAAATCAAATTCACCGGATGTATATAAATGTACAGTTTTAAATTTGATTTTCTTTTTAGTAAATATAAATTTAAAATAGAAAGTATTGAAGTCAAACTGTTCATACCTGGAGAATTGAGGTAGTAAAATTATTTCTTATTTTTCTAACTTTCTTATTCAATGCTATCCCGATGAATGTTTTTAGTATAATTATATTGTTTCATATCTGTATTTAGCTTCTATAGCCCTTTGGCAATTCATTTTGGAGGATTACCAATCCTCGGAAAGGTGGATACGACACAGTAGGAATATGAGCCAACATCTTTGCGGATTAGCGTAGAATAAACTAATCAAGCTATTTACATGATAAGTGACGAGAAGGGTGTACTAAGTAGTCACTGAGGGCAACACTAATAAGGGTTGTCGAATTTGTATTCCTTCTCAACTCCTCCTCAAGTTGGCTGTAGTCAAAGCCTTGTTTCAATGCCGATATTCCTTGTGATTCGCACAGGTCGTCGGAACCACAAAGGGACTACTTGCAAGTGTGGAAGTGATCGTACAATCGTACACACGTGATGAAGTACTCATTTCGGATCGTATTTAGGAATACAGAAAAATAAATACATGAACACAGTTATAAATACATGATATAAATAAATCGTTCTTTATTCTAGACACTTGTTAGAATTATAACAATTTAAGCAGCATTTGTATTGCAAAAGTAGAAGAAACAAATATAAATAAACAATTTTTTTTTATTTATAGACAAGTATTACAATCTGCCACAACATTGGGCAATAATTAATAGTGATAAATATACCAACATTTAAAAAAAATGAATAATAATAAAATTAAAAGTATATAAACCGAATGATAAATAAAATGACTATAATCAAACTATATACATAATAAAATAAAGAGAAAATATAATTAAAATTTAATAAAAACAATAAAATAAAGTAAATTTTAAAAATTGAAATAAAATAAGTAAAATTTTGAAAAAATATAGCAATTAACGCTATTCAAATTTCACTATTGTGTACAATATATATATATGTGTACACTATCGACCTGAGGATTACCGGGCTGACTCCATCCCCCACACAAGAAGGGTTGAGCAGGACTCTGTATAAATAAGCCAGTGGAAGCTGGGTAACTGCGCCAAAGCCTCAAACACTACAAATCAAACAATAATAATTGTATAAATAAAATAAGAGCAAAATATACATATTTATGCAAGCCTTTTTGGATATTTATTATTTAGAAGTTTAGCTATATATAATTAATGCTAAAGAGGAAGCTTTACAATTGGATATGGATAAGTAATTTCAAAACAAGTTAGCTCGAACGATAACGGATTTTTCAAAGGTAGCAGTTCTATGGGAAAGGATGTATAAATCGATAGGTTGGGATCTTGTATTTAACAGGTGGATGGATAAACCCAGAGTGAAGAGGTCTACTATATAAGGAGGTTTATATGTTCTGATGGATTGGAATATAAATGAACCGAAAAGGTATTGGCTTAGTATGTTGGGATAGAGCCGACCTAGCTGGAAATAATAATGAAAGATATGTGAGCGTTTGGGAACACCAAAGTTAAATTTATGAAGCAGTTCATTTCTCTTTTTAGTCTCATTGCTAGTTCACCAGATTGTCTCGATACTAGGCATCCGTAGGCAAAGTGGCAGAGATTGAGGGAAGATACTGTGTACTTCGGGGACATGAACCAGTGATACAAATCTTCGTAATAAATTCTAATTTGCATACATTAACCCAAGAGAATTACATACGAAATAATATACATATTGGCCTGTTGAATATGAAAACAGAATTAATAGTCACTTCTATTAAGGTGATCCTATACATTTCCACAACATTTCATTTTCTTTATAGTAACACAATGAATTTATTATATAGTAATGTATTGAATTCGATGTACTGTATTCGATTCCCATTGACAAGGATGTTACAAAACATTTCTATATTACGATAAACCTTTATTTTTATACACCTCTCTCACAAAAAAAAGTTTATACTGCATTCAGGTCTTGATTGAAAGCCTACAAAAATTATTTAAATAATTTATTTTCGTTTCAAAGTCAGTAGTATACTTCTAAATATGTTCCTGAAGAAAAACGTTCTCATGGGTAAATTCAACCTCTAAGTATAAATAGAAAGCAGAGAAATTAATGACTTCTTTAGCTCTTAAATGTTTGGCAGCTTTGAAATACAAACTGTGATGTTAGCCGCCTCTTTCACAACTGGTCCTTTCACACAAGTCCTCCGGAAAAGAAAAATAACAGGGTAACATGATTTGAATTACCATTGAGATGATTTGATAAAATTAATGCCCTTTTGTTTAAAGATTATTGTTTTCCTTCTGAAATAAGACCTTAGAATTAATAATTGTACGGTATTCATCCTTTAATTATTTTCAAAAGTTCACTTTACCATGAATAAGGTTCGAGTCTTCTTTTTGGACTCGATAATGGATTAAAAAATTTGGTAGATTTTGCTTGATTCTGATTTTTTCTCATCTTTACTTTTTTTTGGATACCATGTTTTTGATAATAATTGTCCGTTATTTTAAGTTCACCTTTTAATATCCTCATTTTATATAATATACCAAAAAGTTGTGGTATTTACAGCACTGTTAACAGTTTTAAAATAAAAAATCTAAGATTACACTGATGTATAAATCTCAAAAATTATTTCTTGAAGATACTCCGTTGTTCCTACAGCGTAAACAAGACACTACTCAAGTAATTCACACAAAAAATCACAATTCATTTGGGATTTGTCGATTCTCTATTCTGGAAAGTGATGAAGATGAAGTGATATTGGATGATATATTTTTTTTATTAAGATCTATTTCTTTGCACTGCGTTGTCAGATCTTTGATTTAAGCTTTTTTCTTTATAAATATTTAATATATTTAAAAGTAAAGGAAAGGATGGAAATAAAAACTATGGAGTTTATGTTACTATTAAAAGCCTATGGAAAGTACGAATCACCAAAGATTTTTTTTTATTTATTTATTGATATTTACAACTGTATAAAAAAATACAACCAGCAAATTTGATCATAATGACATAATGATATGATACAGGATGTAGAGAAACTACCCAGTAGTAGAACTCTAAAAACAGTTTACAATATAAGGTCACGAGGCCATCTTCTTTTCAGACGCCTCGGAGGATTGCCAGGAATGGAAGAGGAAGCAAGGTTAGAAACGAGTGGGTTTGGGTGGTTAGGGAGTTTATTATGGAAGGAATAATATCGGGTTCGGGCTAGATCGGTTACATAAGGAACATTACCAAAGATTTAAATTATTAAGTTGAACCTTTCCAGTGTAGCAGTGTGGTGAATAACATGAAACTATTTAGTTTCATTCATTAATTAAAAAAAAAATAATTTTTATTCTGAAAGGTCACGGGACGGGAAAATTTTCCGTTATTCTTATTTAATACATAAAATAAAACATCTGATATAAGAATCATAATATGTTAAAGAGTGACGTTTTGTTGAGAAATGATTTACTCTTGCAAACGACTTTTTTTTTCCTATGAACCTATTGGCTCATTTCAATTTTTTCTATGTCAAAGTATATAAAACGTGTCCTTGTTTATTTTTATATTAGAGGGAATACGAAATTAGACTGGAATTACACGAATCCTGTTATTTATATTTACTGTGGCCCTCTGCGGAACATATAGCATGTCTTTTATGGCTATAAGAAGGAAATAACGATATGTATTTGTGTGGACGATAGAGGGGAAAAGGAAATAATAGTTAAAATTTATGATGCTAGGAGAAAGACCACAAATTGAATAAAGGCTCCCCGAATGACATTGAGAAGTAATACACCGGCTGGGCTGATTTGAATTTTAAAATTGCCGCCGCATAGAGCACGCTACACCGAGATGTGATTTACGACAGAGAGCTCAATACTTGGAGGCCTTCTTAGCGGCTATGTCGCGTTTCCAACCATCGCGACTAATGGACTATCAAGTTGTCTCACTGTCACGCGTTGCGAATAACATTATACCAACCTTCTTGGAAATGTCTGTCATATTGACGAAGTGCGCGTTTAATATTTTATTATTTAATAGTTATGGTATAGTATCTTGTGGCATTATAAATGTCCTTATTTATTTATATAAATGTTTAAACACTCTTATGTTTAAGCACCCACTGATTAGCCCTGGCATGAGAATTTTTGACCCAAGCACTGAGGGAGGTATTATTGTTCGCGTCACATACCCTGCAATAAAGAGCATGGGAAACTGTCATGGTATTGGCTCTATCTATTTCAATTTCTTGCAATAGTTTGAGACCCTACAAGTAGAATAGTGTGGGACCCACACTTCTCTACCGACGACCTTTTACGAGTTTCCTATCTATCTCCACCTCCTGACATTCCAAATAAATATACAAATATGTAAGAAATAAGAATTATTCTCATTCTGACTAGAATTTAGAAGAGTAGTCGAAGGACCAATTTGTAAATAGTATTTGAACTTGAAACGTTGGCTCATTAAAATAGTATAATTCTACTATTTGAGTTTTTTTTTACCGCACCCGGACCATATTCCTTTCATGTAAATAGTATTGTATATAGTATGTCTTAGTCTCTGAATCTCTTCAAATAAATTAAATAAAGTTCATCTTTATTTGAAGTTATAAAGTTAATCTATATCTTGAAAACCGTGTCTAATAATAATCTGGTATATGCATCACAACCTGCTTTGAGATGAAAATCAATCCTTATACGTTTGGAAACATCTGATTATTCAGGATGATAATTCTTCCATTACCATATATTTCATATACAGGTAAAGCAAAATAAAATTGCATGTCAAGTAAAATTGTTAAGACAATCATAGAAAGAAACAAACAATTTATTTTATCCTTTATAAAATTATGATTTTTTGCATATTTTATGTTTATCCATTTTTTCTAGTAATAATGATAGATGTACATTGATATTCCTGGAGTTTTGATGCTTACTACTAGTGCAAAAACGTATCTCAGATTAATTCAGTTTAAAAACAATCCTTTATTTTTTATAAGGTTTAGATTAAATCAGAGAGTTTGAAAAAAAATCATCGAAAAGAAAACTATGAGTAAATTAACATCATAAAACTAGTAAGAAGAAAAAATAGTTTTCAACTATTTATTGGTTGCCGACGTTTAGACCCACAATGTAGTCTTCATCATTCATGAGGGGTGTTTTGTTTGGTGGATATATAAAAAATGTAATAAAGAAACTTTGAAAATAAATTGATTACATTGTTTACGTCTCCATCCAACACAAACCTCCTGAATTCCTACATTATTATTATCACCTACAATAGTTGAAAAATTTGTTTGTCTTTTTGTACACAGTCCTGAACATCTTCAAATCATCACTATATTAAAGGCATTAAAATCACCACGCATTTCATTCAAATCTAATAATTACAAATTCATTTTTTCCTTTAGTACAGATCTTTGAATAAAATGAAGATTTAAGTCTATAATCATCTATTTTTAAAATTCCAAACAAAAACCTAGTTCTAGGGTTTTATCATACCAATATTTTTAAAGCATATCTTCTAGGAACTGTATTTCAATTTAATGCTTTACACAAAAATGGCTGGATCAGCTTAAATGTGTTAGGGGTGAAGATATGGTAATTACTAGAACAAGACAAGTAAACAAGCTCTACCTCAGCTAATAATAGATATTATATAATAGATATTAATAAATATACCAAATTTCACTTGTGAGAATTAAGGCCTTCAATCAAAAATAACTTTACAATTTTATATGAAGGTTTAATCAAAAACTATTTTATACATGTATATATAGTTGACCGTAAAAATTGATATATAAGAAGATGGTCAGGGTTGCGGTCAAAAGAGAAACAAAAATAGTTTACAACTATTTATTTTCCAACGTTTCGCCCCACTTTGCAGGGCTTCATCAGGGCTAAAATGATACAATGATAAGAATAAAAATATAAAGATAAGATACAATGATAAGAATAAAAATAAGAAACAATGGCAAGAGTAAAATTTTTTATAAAAATACGTAAAATATACAGTTAAATAAATACAGGAGATGTACATAAAACAAAAACAATACGGGGAAGGAAAAAAAAATAGAAATTAAATAAACGTCATGAAAGAATAATTATAAATAACAAAATAATAATGATAATAAATGAGCAGTAAAAAAACCCTGACCATCTTCTTATATAAAAAACTATTTTACTTGGAATCCACACACAACACTGAAACGACAAGAAACTGCTCGCAGATTCCGATTGCTACAACACTTACTTGACAAACGCTCTAAACTTCCCATTCACTACAAAAAATTAGTATACACTACGATAATCAGACCAATTTGGACATATGGAATTGAGCTCTGGGACTCTACCAAGCCATCGAATTCCCCACATCCAATCCTTACAATCCAAAATCCTACGTAAAATCGTTGATGCTCCTTATTACGTTACAAATAAACTCATCCACAAAGACCTTAACATCCCATTCGTTACAGATTTAACCGAAAACAGATATGCGTCTTTTCATTCCAAACTCCTTACCCATCCTAACCCATTAATTCTTAATCTTTCATGCTTAACAATCCCTGATAACCCCTGAGGCGTCTGAAAAGAAGATGGCCACGGGACCTTCTAACTTAAATTAATGCTTGAAGTACCACTAATGGGTGGTTCCTTCCCAAGATTTTCAAGTGTATATGAAACATACAACATATTTACTTATTGTATTTATTATTTGTACAGTTGTAAATCACATTAAATAAATTAATTTAAAAAAACTATTTATTATAATTCGTATTTTATTTAACCTTTCTATATTTTTTAAATTTTGCTAGGGATGTTTTTATCATTGAGAAAACAAGATTATTTTAATGATTTGGTTATAAATAGTCCTCTTGTCTCTTCCTTGGATTCAGCATTCATTCGGTCTCAGGGCAGGTTGAAGCTTGACTGACCGCAGAGGCCAATGTTTGGCAGGCCTTTGACCACAAGAGTATGTCCTTTCTCAGAGACAAATTTGTACTTCGGGATGGTAACGAAGGCTATTCCTCAGTTATAAAGTTTCATTCTACGCATCTCAAACCCTTGTTTTGTTTTTTAAACATTTTATTTAAAAGTGTCAAATGTCACACTCAAGGGCTATGATGAAACGAAGATAAATAATAGTAAAATAAGTAAATCAATCAAATCGAAAACAAAACAAATCATCTAGAACAAAATCAAACCTATATGAGATATTTACATTCAGTCCAGAGATCACCAAACCAATCCAGTACATGCTGATGACAAGGCAGGACTCTTGGATCCGTGTGTTTCTCCCACTGTGTTACTGTGGTCTAGAAAGCCAGTGAAGACACGGAAGCTCAGGACTTGAGTGGAGAACTCTAATGTAATAGTTAAAAAAGGTCTCGGGTCCACTACCGTTCAACCTTCTGAGGGGAAGGGGGAGGATAATAAGGATAGTTGAGACTGAATAGGAATCGTGTGTGCTAGGAGATAAGGATGATAAGTAAGGTTTTGATGGTTGTTTGAGAATATGGATGTTGCAGTCATGATGACTTGTTTGTAACATTATATGGAATATTGACTATTGTTTGAAGTACTATGAATAAATATTTCTTAACGTTAATTTTAAATTTGTGTCACGGTGACTTCCTAGTAACATAATATGGGACATTGACTGTTGTTCGAATTACTAAGAAGGAATATTTCTTAAGGTTCATTTTAAATTAATTATAAAAAAAAATCTATAACTACTTCAATCTGCCCTTCAAGCATTTTTCAAATAACACTAAATCATTGGGATTCACAGTATCATAAATCAACACTTCTCGATCCACTGATCATACAAGAGGTGGAACACCTTTATAAAAAATGGAATGCCACTAAGACTGAGCAGCTGGGTGATCGATGATAGCAGTATCAGAATGGTAAATAAAAGACTTATAAGCAAACTGAAGCGCTGATTTCAGCTTCTCTTGAAATTGCTGGGGTAGTAATTTGGGATGTTGGTCCTATGTAGTTTAGAAGAATCATTTAAGTGCATATTACACTGAGTAGCAGCCATTCTGACAAGCTTTTGAGGACTGAGGCGTATAACTAAAACGCGGAATGGTCTAGGTATCAATACTAACAACTAGGAACGTTTCAATACTTCCTATACTCTGCGTTATAGATGCTGTCCGATACTTACGATAGCAATATTGATACCTTCAATTCGTTATTCTGTTAGTATAGGTACTTCCTATCCGGTACATATGTATCCGATATCGTTTGCAATTTTTTTTTTTCAAGTCGTCCCTTTCAACCAAAAATTTTGGCATAGGATGGAGAATCAATACTTAGATGGTATCGAAACATCCCTAGTTACGATAATCCATAGTCACGCCGTTTTTCATTTTCAGGCGCTTTTTAAATATTGCTCGATTTAACTCTCTTATGCTCTTCCCGTTTTAAACTAATATTTCAATTATATAAAGTGATATAGGATCGTCGCTCCCCGGGGGTCTTAGCGGGGTGGGTCCGGCGGGGAAGAGTTTTAAACTTTAGAGTTAATCTCCTCTTTCGAGATTGTGACATGTCGTCAGTCAAAAATCTTTGTATCACTTTTGATTGATTGAAGTTTGAACTTTATTATGGAAAACCACACATTGCCCAAATTTCCCGGCGAACCATAGGTACCATGTTGTTTTTCAATTTCAGGCGTTTTTTAAATATTGCTCGATTTAACAATCTTAAAGTTTCCTCTTCCCATTTTAAGCTAATATTTCAAAAGTGGTATCCTGTGGTTTCAACACTTTCTACTAGTTTTTATCTGACATATCAGGAGTATTAATACTGTCTCCCGATAAATTGGGAGTGCATGTGCGATATTTTGCCCATATCACTGCTACAAACCCTATTTTCGGTGCTATGACTTTCGGTACAATTATCGGTATCAGAAGTATTGATACTTTGGTGGTATCGGAAAATCCCTTTTTACAATTGCAATACTTAATTCTGTAAAAAAAAAAAAAAAATGATAACCAAATTTGTAATCATTCTGTAAAAAAAAGATAACCAAGACTATGCAAGTACAATATATTCGATTATCTACATAGTGTATACGAAAATTACAAATAGACACACACATATATATATATATATATATATATATATGAAATAAAACAACATGCCTAATTAGTCACGACTAAAATATTGACTTTGCAAACCATGCACTCTCCTATAGTTTAGTTTGTTAATTAAATAATTTCATACAGAGGAGTTAGTTGCAGGGTGAGTTTAGTTTGGATCCGGTCCTGTCAGTCCATGATATGCCCGTGTCTTATCTGACCATTGTTGCTTAGTTTGGATTGTTTATCATTTTCCTTGTCGTAAACTAAATTACGATGTTAATAAATTTAATATATGCTTCAGACGATGTTAGTGTTTCTATTATAAATTTATCCAAGAATATCGTTCCCCTCAAAAGTATGTCTTCAGCATAATTATATACATAATTCCATATTACCATCATTTTATATAAACCATAAACTCATAAATTTATCTTTAAAGATATTTATACATAACAAATTATGATAGCATAGGTACTATATAATAAACCATAACGGTGCTTTTATCTACATTTTAAATTATGATATTATGCATTATAATAATACATAATAGAAAACTTATCTTATATCCTACGTATTATCTAATTACTAATTTTATCTCTATTTTTCAGGTAAGAAATCTTACAGTCTGAGGCTTTGGTGGTATGTAATTTTGCTCTCATCGTTTTTAAACCCCATTTACCTGTAATAATTTTTGGGTATTTCAAATCAATTATAATCATCTTGAATTATAATTTTATTAGAAAAAAATAATACCTGGCACCTCATTTTTTAAAGCAATAATAAGTTTTTAGTGATCACCATGTAATATTTTATTTTACATTTATGGTTGAATTAAACTTGAAATGCTTGAATTTTTTTTCCTGCTTACAGTATATTGAAAAAAAAAAATAAAACCGAACTATAGAACACATGTAAATTACAGTTATACAATTTTAGCAAAGAATAGAACAATTAAATGAATGCAGAATTCATTGTAATAGACAATTGGCATGTCTGCAAGAAATACAGATGAGAAACGACGCATCACTATAGTTACGTTACTGACTTATCCTCAAGATCCACAAAAATATAAGTCTTTAACATTTAAGAACAAATGTATTAGTATTTATATCTTTTTTCCATCAAATATTTCAATTTTCCACATTAAAGGGAAAGAAGCATTGTGATTCTAATGGATACTTCACTATTACTTATTATAATATATAGGTAATGTGTTAATATTTTTACTATCACTTACTAAAACGCCTCAAACGAAAATTTGATAAAACTCGTTCCATCGATGTACAATTAATTGACTTTAATTATTAGCCAGTTCTTATCATTCAAATAGTCTGAAAGGCTATAACGCCAAGTTTTAAACATTCTTTTCTAATAAATGACCTTTGATTTAATTTATTTAAAATAGTTATTTATCTTTGATTAGTAGTTCCTAATAATAAAAAAATGGATAGATATAAACTATCATGAATTTGATTAATAATTCAACGAGAAATATTTTTACATATTGAAAACCGATTATCAGAATTACGAATAGTAAGGCTATAACGCCAAGTTTTAAACATTCTTTTCTAATAAATGACTTTTGATTTAATTTATTTAAAATAGTTATTCATTTTTGATTAGTAGTTACTAATTAAAAAAAATAAATAGATATAAACTATCATGAATTTGATTAATAATTCAACGAAAAAAAAATTTACAGATTAAAAACCGATTCTCAGAATTAAGAGTAGTAATATTAAAAAAACTCTGTACCGCTACAACCCATGAAGGGTTAAGAATGTATTACTTTGTAAGGAAGTACTTTTACTGGACTAACGGCTGTGCAAGTAGGTGATTAGGTCAGAATCACGCTTGACTGCGAGCGTATTATAAATATATATA
>NW_027109708.1:172382-182418 GCF_000696795.3 Halyomorpha halys
CCGAACCAGCCTTCTCCACGCCTGCCTCTCTTGGGCTACTGCTTTCCAGTTTGCTGCATGCAGCTCTTTCGCATCTTTGTTGATTCTGTCTATCCATCTGGTTTTGTCCTCCCACGTGGTCATTATTCATATTAATTATTGTGTAGAGGCGTCCTGATGGATTTCTCTCTCCCCCCATCTTAATTTCCTTTTCTTCATATCATGAGATATTAACTGACCAGTCTCTGCAAGCAGTTTATATATATTATAATTTTTTTCGTATTTCCATGGCTGTTAAAAAATTAATTAATTTTCATTAACACTAATCTAAATATACAAATTAATTTCTACTATTATAAAATTTAGTTTAGTTTTTTGGAACTAACTTTAAGTTAGGAATCGATATTGTTTGATTAGTGCCAAGATCTTCTCATGTCATTTGATCGTCAATCTAAATATTGGATTGAAGAGTTTGTAAGAAATAATAATATATATTTTTTTCATATTATAATGCTGTAGAGAAAGGAAATGTATCTTTATATACTGCATGAAAAGGGAAAAAAGTAACGAATTTTAGGTGATGATGTCAATTTAACTTTTATATATTATAATACAGAACAAAATTATCTTTCTACGTATCAGATTATTTTCCTTTTGAAATTTCTTTTTTTTTTTTCTTTTCCTACAAATAAGTTATGAATATAAAGGAAGAATCTAGAACTACCCCTCTGAACCCCTGAGGCAAAACTGATTCATATTCATACCTGCACCGAATTTTGTTAAGTTGTATTTTTCTTTATTTTTTCCTCGATTCAATCAGGGATACGGAAAATGTCGAGTACAGTTATCTTTAACTCGTATCTCTTTTTCATTTAAAAACTAGAAAAAAAATTAAGCATATATGTTCTTTATAATATAAAGAATACTTATCTTTATGAAAGTAACAATTAAAAAATAATAATAATGAAACGAAAATTACTGTTAAGAGATTATGAGATGATTCCAAAAGTTTTAAGTTTCTGAAATACCAAAAGATTCTGCCAATTCTGCCATCAGAGGAACAGAAAGATTATATGCAGTCGGAGAAATCTCATCTCCACATCTATACAAAAAAATCAGGTGTCCACGTACCATACAACTTCCACTTGCCATCTTTTTGGAGTTAAAATTAATCCTTGATCGTTTCGAAACGAAAAATTCTTTTGTTTAAATAATTAAATTTTATTCATTTTAGTCTCAAAACATATTTATTCAGTTTATAAGTCCGCCAATTCGGCCATCCCCAGGGACAATCTTTAAACAAATTTAGAATTAAATCATTTAAAAACACTTCATGCAGGCTATTCTGCCCAGGTAAATCCAATAAATTACCCAAATTAGTCAATTTCCCTATCAAATTAAAAATTAAAATTATTTATCATAGTCACCTTCTTTGTTAAAATGTATCACTATTATCATTAATTATTTAAGCAATATTAACCATTCTCCAGAAAGTGTTAAGATTATAAATAAAGAAAAATTCCTTCTTATTTGTAGGCCATGTAAAAACTGCCGTTACAATATTTTGAGTTTCATTGTTTATCAAAATGTTATAACCTAAACAGAAACATTTATTTATTTTCTTATATAATTAATCAAATTCAATGTAAAATTCTTTTATTATTCATATATATGCATTTTTATTACTAATAACAGTATAGGATGGTTAATTATTTCTAATAAACAAAATCTTTTTTTTTAAATTTATTTATTGATATTTACAACTGTATAAAAAATACAACAAGTAAATTTGATCATAATGACATAATGATATGATACAGCATGTAGAGAAACTACCCAGTAGTAGAACTCTAAAAACAGTTTACAATATAAGGTCACGAGGCCATCTTCTTTTCAGGCGCCTCGGAGGATTGCCAGGAATGGAAGAGGAAGCAAGGTTAGAAACTAGTGGGTTTGGGTGGTTAGGGAGTTTATTATGGAAGGAATAATAACGGGTTCGGGTTAGATCGGTTACTTAAGGAACATTTAAGTCTTTATGGATGGTTTTATTAGTAACAAAATAAGGAGCATTGAGTATTTTACGAAGGATTTTGGATTGTAAAGATTGGATAAAAGAGGAATTCGAAGGTTTAGTGGAGCCCCAAAGCTCAACTCCGTATGTCCAGATGGGCTTTATTATTGTCATGTAGATCAGTCTTTTGTAATGAGTTGGAAGTTTAGACCGTTTGTCTAGTAAGTGCTGTAATAGTCGTAATCTGCGTGCAGTTTCAATAAACAAAATCAAAAGTTTATTTGAAGAAGCTTTTTAAAAATTCGACACATAAACACTCTCCGACAATTCCAATCTGAATTAGACTCAGCTGATATTGTAAATCAATTAATTGTACATTTTTATGAAGAGTTGAATCAAAATCAATAAAGCAGTTTTCGAGAAAATGTTATAATTACATAAATCAATAATATAAAATAGCACTTCCAAGTGTTTTATAAAATGGCATTGTTCAAGAAATTTCATTGTATAGTAGAAGTTTCTCATAGGCGTTTTGTTCCTATTGGGCAGTGGTTTCAAAACTTTTTTCGCCATGGCACACATTTTGTGGCACTTTAGCCTGGCTGAAAAAATTCGCGGCACTTATATCAAACTGAAAAAAAAAATCTGTGGTTGAAAAATATAGTTCAAAGTTAATAATGGATTGCACAGTATGTTTAAATTGATTATTTTTTTAAATATTTTCTGTGGCATTACCTTGGGGAAACCCAGGGTGCCACGATAACCATTTTGGGAACCGCTATTATCATTTTATTATTTGGCAAAGACCCTTCTTGGTACTTTCCATCTTATGTCACATCTAGATTTGAACCTGATTTCATTGGGATCCTAATAAGAATACCCTTGTTTTCCTGTTTGGCCTTTCCCTGTTCTAAATCAAATTTGAGCTACTATATTTATTTATTAGTTTTGATGTATTATTAAGGATATTTTTTAGTTGTTTTTTTTCAACCTCCTATCAAATTCGGAATTTTCATTTTTTTTTCTTTAAAAGAACTTTAATTTTTAAAACAAGAAAGGATTAATTTCAACTCAAATTAAAAGTTGGGGAAGTAAGTAACAATTTTAGCCGAGGGAGTTAGAGCGTCATCTTTGACTGTCTCGTGACTGCAGAGGCATTGGTTCGAATCTGGCCTGAAGAGTTAACTCTTATTATACATGTCCCACGAAATAATAAATTTGACATACCACAATTAAAAGAGTTTAAAAAAAAGTAATTAAAAATTTATTAATAAATCCTCAAAAAAAGTTTATTTTTTAGTTTATTTTAATGATCTACACTATCAAATAATTAGTAATAGAGTAGTTTGTTTTAAATATTTTCAGTAAATAAATGAGCCTGTTAGTAATATTAACGATGATACAGTGACGATGTGTATAAAACTATAGAAACTTTATTATAAAGCGCGTGAGAGATGACGATTGGTGTCCTAATGAAATGAATCTGAAATATTCATTTCTAATAATTAAAAAAAAAAATATGCTATTCATTTAAATGTTTGCCTATAAGCAAAAGCACACGTATCATTTGCTGTGCCCATACACGGGCTATGTCCATATACATCCTTCTGTAAATAGCGGTTTGAAAAGTCTGCGGTTTTCATCCCACTCTCCTGGAACCGCTTTTCTCTAAAGCAAAACAGATTTCCCGGGTACTGACAGTCAGTGAAAACCGCAGCTTTATGCGTGCTATGTGCGTATTTTCCTCAGCTGGAAGGTTTGACTATGGCTGGATTGAATCCAACTGTAAAACTGTGCATCGCAATATTTTAAGTGACCATTAGACTTTGGACTGTTCTACTCACTTTTTATAATAACTGAAATAACCAGTTATTCAGAAACCTTAAGTAACTTCCATGAATAATTTTATTTATTTTTTTTAAATATTTATTTATTGCTATTTACAACTGTACATTATAATACATTTAGTAAATCTGATGTAAGTTAAATTGGAGTGTTACAGGCGTGTAGAGAAACTACCCATTGGTAGCACTCTAATGACATTTTACATTAGCTAATCTCGTGGCCATCTTCTTTTCAGGCGCCTAGGAGGATTGTCAGGAAATCAGTAGGTTTACGACGAAGGGTAAAGGTGATTTGATGGGATTTGTTGGAATTTATCTTAATCCTCCAATTTCAAACCAATCTTCGAGGGCTGTGATATGGGATTGGAGATTTTGGGATACAATTAATGGGTTATTATTAACAGCGAGCACACATGTGTCATCGGCATACGTGGTGAGGATAGTGTTAGGATTGGTTGAAATGCCAGCTGTATAGACGGTGTAGAGGATGGGACCAAGAATACTACCTTGAGGAACAAAAGCGGACTGAGAATAGAGGGATGAATAGCAACCATTGTGGTTTACTTGGAAAAATCTATCAATGAGAAAGGAACGAATGATGAGAAAGTATATAGGAGGTAGGAATTTACGGAGTTTGTAAAGCAGTCCCGGGTGCCAGACTCGATCATAAGCCTGTTCTATATCGAAAAAGACCCATGAATAATTTAAGGAAAAATTTCAGAGTGACTATGATCTCAGAAAAGGAATGTTCAAGTGCGCATGTCTTAAGTACTTTACTTAATAATAAAAATGTTCGCTGTTCTATCTGGGAATTACTTTAATCTAAAATGTCTGTCCTCATCAATCATATGAACAAAGACTAATTACAAAAGATCTAAATGGTTCAAGGTCGCAGATAAGGTTAACCATACCTCAAACAGTATGGATGATAGATATTACAATCTGCCACACTATTGTGGGCAATAAGGTAATAGTGATGAATGATCACCTTCATACTAAAATAAAATAAAATAATAATGAATATAAATGAAAGAAAAAAAAAAGTACATAAAAATAAATAAGATCTCTCTTAAAATATATACAAATAGAAAGAAAATTAAAATAATAACAAATAAACTTAGAAACGTACATAATAATAAATTAGGTAGATAGAATTTGATATTATTAGAAAATAAAATATAATATTGCAGGGATAAGAATTATACAAAACAAATGATAAATGACAAAAATTATTACCTCATTTTGTTTTTCAGCTATGATGACCATCGTCTCCTATCAAGCATATTAATAAAAACCTCATTAAAAAAGTTACAATTTTATTTTATTGTTACAGTTTTTTAAAAATAATTATAATACATCTTATGAAGTAAACAAAAAAAAAAGACAAAATTTTTAACTTTAGGAAGAAAACGCTTCGTTTAAGTAGGTACTTTTAGGTGTTTGTTAGGGAGAGTCCTGTGTAGGTTTTAGTGAAGTCAAACGGATAATACTACTTTATAATAGTACAATTCTTCAGAAAACTCAAAGGAAACGGTATTTCACACAGAAATTGTATAATTTTTTTTTCGTAGGAACATTATTTCTGAGTACAGTATAACAAGTATAAGGAATAATTACCGGCACTTAATTTTATTGAAAAATAACTTGATTTCCTACCATATAATTTTTAAAAGCATAGTGTTGGAGTAATAGCATCCTTACAGAAGGGGTTACGACTAACATAGCCCTCACGAAACGGCCCACTTCTGACAAAAGCTAGCAGCAGTTTGTGGAATTGTACTTAAGTGGCCATAAAACTGGAAGGATGTGCTGAGGGCTGTAGCGTCAAAGGTAGTAAAAGGGAAGACTTTTTGATGTAGTCTTCGAATCCAACTCTGATAGTCACATTTGACAGATTAAGAGCCATAAATTATTATTGTATACTATTATTGTATATTATGCTATACTTATGCTTCAGTGCACCCCACTATACAATAAAACATATTAAGTACTAATCCATATATGGGGTTATTTATTATATGAGCGGGGTGGCTCAGTGTTAGGTTACTGTGCTACTTACTCCTGGAGGAAGTACCCGGGTTCGAATCTGGCTGTGACAGTTATTTATTCTTTTACTGCAGCTGTGAGTTCAACCCTGTGGGTTCGGGTGCCCTCTGGTCCCCCACCCAACCTGGTAAAGTGGATACCCTTAATTGGAGAAAAATCTTGCGGTAACAAGTCTTTCTGAAAAAAAAATATTTTAAAGATATCTCATAAATCTTTCAAAAATTTAATTTTTGTATGGAAAAAGAAATTAGATGACGTATTTGATACAACAAAATAATTGACTACCGCACTTAACTAAAATTTCTACTAGAATAAGGTGGATCCTTATTGGATATCTAATTAAGCCGATTTTACATAGGTTAAAATATTCATATTGTAATTTATTCAGATTGCAAGGTTAATTAATATTGTTTTAACTCACATATCCACAACAAGAAACATATGTTTTTAATGTTTATTCAAATACAGATTTACTTAAACTAATTGTAAAATTAAAAGAACAATCTTAACTAACAAAGGCCCTATTCTAACTTATTCTAATTATATCTATGTACTTATTACCAACTTATAATCTAACCTACAATTAAAATACATACAATAGTTATCTATGTCCAAAGGTGAACAATAACGCGTACGTACTTGCACTCAGCTGGTTGTGGCAGAGAGAGAGAAAGATCACTTCTCAATACACAGTTTTTAAACTTAACTCAGCTCACAGAGAAACCAAAAAATACACTAGCTTTACATCAATATCCATTCATTAAAAAAAACAACCGACGACAGAACATATGATTTTTCTCTCCCTCTCTGCCGATACCTCCCGCGCATGCGCTGCCATCACCAATTCTTTTGTCTCGTCTATTACAATATTTATTCGATGAAAAAAAGATAATTTTTTTAGACTAATTTTTAATTAATTCCAAAAGAAAGTCATGAATAAAAAAATCTATAATAAAAGTAAAAGTAATTAAAATAGCTAAAAAATTAAATCATGTGCAGATCCCAATAAGTATTAAATTGTCATATTTTTTTTAAAAGTTCTGGGTAGAATTTAAAAATTTTATGTGTGTATAGTGACCGTTAATTCAGTATATTAAGCATGATATAATTGTATTCTTTAAAAATTGTCTTTATTATTTTTTTTTTGTCAAATAATAAAACTTTATTCTTAATGTTCTGCAACACTTTTCAGCAAAATAACACTTTTTTATAGTTTATAAAATAATTATGCAGTTAACATAACACAGTTAATATAACGGCTGGGATATTTTAGAGTTAAATTAAATTTATCAGAAAAAAATCGTATATTTCATGTTTTTTGAGCTGAGCCAATATTTTTACTGACCGATTTAGAAACTCATTTCCTACTATAACCCGTCATAAAATATACCAAATTGCACTGTTAAGTACAGAGTTAAGTGCTCAGAAGAAAGAGGATAGAATAAGAATTCGAATGAAACTTCCGGATGAAAAAAAATTAATATTTTTTATTTTTTTCATCCGGAAAAATTATTTTTTATTTTTTTATTTTTTTTTTTTTTATAAAAAACGGTATTTGAGCTAGGGATTTAGATTGAAGCGAATGGATGGGATTTAATGCTTTAGCAGTATTCCTTGTTCTATTCAGAGTTTACAATGTAGTTCATTAGCGCTAAATGACTGTATGAATGAGCTTTCAAATCAACGACTATCGCCGTCATCATTGTGCAAGCTGTTGGGTTCCCAATCAATTGGAACTGGCATTATTGCATTCATTCCTGCCTGTAAATGATTTTCTAACTCCCTACCAATCTGAATGGTTAGATATGAATATATGATGAATGGTTAAGCTTTTCTAGTTTATTGGTACAGGAATTTTGTTATTACCTGAAGCTAAAAAAAATGTTTGAGAATTCCATAAATTTACAAAACCATTTATAAAGGACAAAATATGCTTAAGTATATATATTTTTTACTACGTTTTTCAATAAAAATTGTTGACCATTAATACAGCTTTATTAACTCAGGCAGTCTCATTGCTTTATTTTTTTTTTCGATTTGTGTTTTAATTTATGTATTCCCTTAACTTATTCATTTATTAAATTATTTCTTTTAACTTATCTACTTATTGAAGTATTACTTATTATGACTATTATGCCTTTGGTTTGATTTTACATTGCTGTCTGATGATAAATTTGTTTTACGTTTTATTTATTTTCATGTATTTTTTTTTTCATGTACTTATTTATATATTATTTTATTTTAGTATGACTGTGATCATTCATCACTATTACCTATTGCCCACAACGGTGTGGCAGATTGTAATGTCTATCAATAAATAAAGTTTTGTTACATAGAAAAAGAAATTGTTTAACGGATCGAGCGGATCACTGGAAAGGATAGGTCTGAGAGAGTGAGATAGGGAGAATGAAATTGTCATATTAGTGAAATAAAATTGTTAAATTTATAAATAAAAAAATAATAAAAAAACAAACAAAAAAAAAACATAAAATATTAGTAGTATTTATTTTTGTAGACGAGTATTGATTCTAAAGGAAAAAGAAGGAGGAAAAAATTAGTGTTGTATCATGTGAGTATACGTATTATATATATGTCCGAACATGGATTGATTGGTATGCTGTGTATTGTAGAAATCTAAAGTAATTGGGCAGCATGAATTAATACAACATTTCTCTCTGTATGTTGAAGCTTTCGGTGTATCATATTCATCTGTACTTAACAATTTTAGAATAACTATAACACGTTTACCAGTAACGGGGATGTGTGAGAAGCGCTCGGATCTCACGGAGCTCTGCTTTGCCACCTACACTAGAGTAGCAAAGCATAATTCGGGGTTTCTCAAGGCTGAATATAAATAATTTATATAGGTGCAAATGTGTATTTATTTTATTTTTACATAAATTTAATTCTATCTATTGTGAATAGAAATTAAGTTTTTATTGTTTAATCAGCTTTATTTTATTATATCTATTTTCATTTCATCATCTTTAAACTTATATATGATTTTGAGGATAGATTATCTACTTATTAATTCAAGTAGTTATTCTTTTTTTCCTTCATTTTACTGATAACCATTGTCTTAAGACGACATTGCTAAAATTCCTTGGATATTGTTGATCCTACCCGTGGTCTGCGGTTGGTCACGGTGAATGTAAATTGCCAAGCTCATGGTTAATGTGATAGGGACGTATTAGGTTTGGTAAGCAGATCAGGTTTCCTAAGCTTATCGCTAAATGCTTGAGGAAGATCTGGAGTATTGCTTCACAATATTGTAAGTGGTTTCCAATTTTAAAGCATCTTGGGACTTCTCATTTTAACAATGTAAATTTAAGTACTTAATAAAAAAAAAAAGAACTAAAAGAATCAATTGTATAAGTAATAAATAAAAAAAAATCTACGAAGTTGAATTTCTGCTTTAAAACACCATAATATTTCAGGTTACTATTTTTTTTAAAAATCATTCTTATCCAAGTTTTTTTTATTATCCAAAAAGTCTCAACCTTCTTTATTAAAACGTATAGCATGTCTAACGTTTCGGTCAATGTTTAAAACATTTATAATTGTTTAAAAGATTAATTATACAGGTAATTTAAAGTCAGACACAAGAAATTTAAACAAGTAGAGATCTTGTGTAAAATTCATTTATGATGAATATACCTGAATTTTAGATAATCATTGTGTAACTAGATTTTGTAGGATTTTTAATAACAAAATAGAAAAAAAAAATGTAGTGCGAAATAAAATCAAAATATACCCACCCTGGTTAGTGAAGAAGGTTATATAATAATGATGTGATAAGTTTTTGATAGTAAAATACAAAAATTGTAAAGAATAGAAATTATTACTATTGTGACAAATAGATAAATTAAAACATTGAATTATGCTAGTTCATTCGTAGAGAAATATGTTTTCCCTCATAATTTGTGTTATATAGGTTTATTTTAATTGTGGTTAATTGACTTGGGCATAATAGTATCCAAATTTTAATAAATAATTGTGAGGCTATGATACTGAAATTAAACTATGCAAATTATAATTAAAGCTGTTATTTTATTAGTTTGTCTTTGATGATGGCCAGATCGGCCGAAACGTCGGAAATGTAATACTTGAACCTAATAATAATAAAGGTTGGGACTATTTGGATAATTTTTGTTAT
>NW_027109708.1:182518-189813 GCF_000696795.3 Halyomorpha halys
AATAATAATTTAATTGCAATCAACAGTCGCTGTTGTAGCATTCTATGCAAGATGTTTTCATTCCTTGATCGAAGATTGCTTCTATTGAACAGTCAGAAGAAAAAATACTAATATTGTACCTTAACTAAACTACTAATATTTGATCATAGTTAAGTACTTTATTATTACTAATTATAAATTATTCTTAATTTTATCTGACCTTTTTATTATTAAATTGACAATTTTAATGGAACATAAAACGAAAACCTTCCTAAACTCCTCAAGTTTTTTAATTGCGTAGAGTTACCTCAAGTATAATTTATTGTGGGCAATGAAATTGGCCCATTCAGTAAATTGTTTTTAATTTTCCAAATAGAGATATAACAACCATGTTTATTTTGATATCTGAACTAGAGCCTTGATTTATTTAGAAAAAAAAACATTACTGCGAACTCAGTCTAAACATAGACGAATATATAATAAAATATGATTTAAACTAAAATTAAACGTTGATTTTAATATAACTTTGAGATCTGATGAATTCATGAGCGATTCAGATTATTAGGAAATAAGTTCACAGTTCATAATAATTCACAGGATATCATTATACCATTGGGATATTTTTAACAATTATTATAATTTACTATTTCCATATTATTAATCTGTACCCTTACAACCTGTGAAGTGTCGCGAGTTCAGTTCTTAGTATGGAAGTAAAGTTTCTTGAACAACGGTTGTTCACCCCTAGCGTACAGTGTATTACTCGCTGAGCTACTCAGCTTCAACATTATTATTGCTGCTTTAGATATTATATTTTTATTATTACAATAATATGATTACCTACTACAATATTACTATGCGTAATATACAAGTGCATTTGATTTTTTTTTAATATATTCCTTTGATCGTTACCCCTACCATAAACTGCAATAATTTTAAATAAAACATGTTATGGAATTAATTTAAAATTTCCATATTCATAATTATGTTTATAAGGAATCACTTCAAAAATTCTAAATAACCTTGTTGATCCGTTATTTTTTCATTAACGGATAATAAAATAAATGACTAAAATATACATGCTTTATTTATTTGTTTTTTGTTAATTTACCTTAATTAACTTTATCGTCTGCATAATCCACAATTTCAGTAAAGTATTTCTCTTTTTAATAGTTCTCTAGAATTTATTAAGTTTTAATGTTTAAAGTCTTTAAGAATAATTTTCATTATAATTTCATTGGATTATAATGACAGAGCCAAGGATGAAACACGAATAGTATAAGTGTCTATAATGACATAAGTAAGCTGGTCCAAATGTGGCTTTATTAAGCCTCTCACTTAGTCTAAATTGAATTGATGGCTAACAGGCAACAGAGTTGATGGCATTTGAACTAATAACTTCAATTGGGTTATTATATAAATTATCGCCTTAACAGTTATTCAAATGGTGGTTATAATCACTTATAAACACCTTTATTCGCACGAAAAAGGTTTGTTGTAAACTCTTTTAATTACGGAATCTATGTTATCTCCCATCCCACATCGATCATCACATTATAATTTTATTTCAACAAGAAACTACCTCTTAAATTTTAATGTAAAATTTTAGGACGAAGAGAGATTTTCGTTTTAAACGTATTTTAAACACTCCCTGTTATTTATTTATTTATTTTTTTTATTTTATAACAAGTTTAGGTTTAAGTTTTTTTACTTTGCTTTTTTTTATTAGTCTATTATTTAATTTTGCCTTTAAATTAACTGTGAATAGTTACTCAGATCACATTCACTTATTACCCTTAAATGTGACAGATTAGGTTGTGTGACAATAGCAGAAATTCATCTTTGCTAAATATATATTAAACTGAATTACAAAATTTATAAATAATTTTAAATAAAGGGGCCTTTATTAAGAAATGATGATGACATATTTGAACAAATCCAAGAATATTAACACTGAATTTCCCTCCGAGGAAATAACAACCAGTGTTATGACACATGTCTAGAAAACTCCTTATCAAACAAGATATTATCTCATATGATGAAGTCCATATCGCTCCTCCAACGCAGACTAATGTGAAATTCTTAATTTTAATTAGAAGATAGGGAGTTTATCATCATTTTTATTTATGTATCATACAAAAAAGAAATTTCATTTAATATAATATGAATAATAATAAGAACAAATTAAAGAGATAGTGATTATTTTTTTTGATTAATTAAAGTATTTTTTTTTTGTTTTGCAAGGGTTAACTAATTTCTAATGTTCATTAATATAAAAAAACTTTACATAAGTAATATACTTTACAATAATTTAGTTATATATTTGTTTAAATATTTATTCATTGACATTTAAAACTGTATCTACATAAAAATACATCTAGTAAATTTGATGTTATATTATAATGGTATATTACTGGTTTGAAGAGAAACTACCAATTGGTTGCATTCTAATAAAATTTCAACATTAGAAGGTCTCGAGGCCTTCTTCTTAGTTATATGTATATAGAGATGAAACTCTCTGGCAAATGCATACTAAAAGAATTAGTAAACAATACTACTACCCAAATATAATTCAAAGCAGGGATGACTAAGTATTCCGAATAGAATGAGTCATTTTATCACTCCTAAGGTTAAGGCTTTTCCAAAACATTTAAAAAGAAATTAATAGTTTAAATGGTTATTATAAGGTAATTTTCAGTATTTCAAATAGAATAATATAGATAATAATAATTTTTATATTATTATACCTCTGTATGCAATAAAAAATATAAAAAATTATAATGTATTGAGGGCAATGAAATTGGCCGGTTCACATATTTTTTTTTTTTAATTTTCCAAATGGAGATATTGCAACCACGTTTTATTTGATATCTGAGCCCAAAGCTTGCTCTATTGAAAAAAAAAACATTAAAGGGAAATTAGTCTAGACATATATGAATATATAATAGAATATGACATTCAAACTAAAAATAAGCATTGCTTTTAATGTAACTGTGAAGTTTGGCGAATTAATGATTGATTCACATTACTCGTAGATAATTGCATAATCCATAGAATATTATTATACTACTGGAATATTTTATAAAAAGTAATATAATTTACTATTTATAGTTTTTATTGTATACAGTTTACTTCAAGTATAATGTATTGTGGGCCATGAAATTGGCTGATTCAATAGAGGTTTTTTAATTTTTCAATTAGAGATGTTACAGCCATGTTTTATTTGATATCTGAACCAGATTATATTATTGTATAATTCATAGAATATTATTATATCATTGGAATATTGTTTAACAGTTATTATAATTTACTATTTCTATATTATTAACCTGTACCCCTACAGCTCATAAAGTATCATGAGTACAGTACTTTGTAAGGAAGTACAGTTTCTTGAACAACGGTTGTGCAAGGAGGTAATTCACGATCAAGCTCAAACACCAGGTTTTCCCCCAACTAAGGATACCCACATTATAAAGCCAGCCTACAGCGTATTACTCATTGAATTACTGTGCTTCAACATTATTATTGCTACATTAGATATTATCTTCTTATTATTGCCTTTAATAATAATACCTACTATAATATTGCTAATTATTATCGGAGATTGTTTTTATTGAACAGTCAGAAGAAAAAATATTAAAATTGTACCTTTTTCAACTACTTATAATGTATTATAGTTAAGTACTTTATTACCATTAATATTAATACCTACTATAGTATTACTAATCAATATAATATTACTATTAATACATCAAATAAAATATTACAATAACTGGACATGGAACTCTATAGTTATTGTATTTACTAGCATTAAATAATAATAGCAACGATAGTGTCTATTATCACCATTATATGGTTACAATATGAGTTATGGTTACACGAAATAAAAAGGTTTTTTGAACTTATATAATAAACAGAAGAGCCTGAATGTTTCCTTGAAGTACACCATATGTTCTGACTTCATGATTAAATGATTGCCCTATCCCTCGGTACAAACATTAACAACCCCTTCCCCCATCCTCTTTACAACCGCTCATGCTTACACCTAGGTACGCCGGTTATAGTACAACTCCCTGAAGACTCATACGACCTCATAACGCCTAATATTCTAATATAATACCACTTCCTCCATGTTATTATACAAGCATAGATTCAGTAATAACGCTAAAGTATAAATCGACGATACTAAGGGCTAAGTAACCTTTGTCCTGCAGCTAAACGGGATGGTATAAAACTCATTACGACATCGGAAGGGAGGGGGATATAGACACTGCCATTATTAGGGTCCCTGAGGAAATAAATCTGGTCACTAATATCTGCTCCTACGCGGTAAAGAGATACTTAATCATATCTCTATTACTCCTCCTTGTATCTCTTCTCCGTCGGTTTTGGGACACAGGTACGATTACTGGTACTTGTTAGCGATAAACGTGCGTTCGATCTAAGTTTACATCAAGCAGTGTTTTAAGTATACTACTTCACCTCACAGATTCCTTTGTCGCCTCATAGTCGAAGAAACATAACATTTTTTTTTCTGCTGCATAGTAAACTTTAGTAACCCTGTACAAGAGGAGTTTATTTACAAGATATACATACTCCATAGGAAACCATATACTATATCTACGTAATGTAATGTTTACACTTTAATATACTGTTACAATTATAATTGCAACAGTATATTTTTTGTATAATTTTTCAATATTTAAAAAAATAAAATAATAAAAGAACAATAAAAGAAATGAAAATCAAACAAGAAAGAGATAGAAATAAAAAATATACATAATATAAAAATACTCATAAACAAAGATACCCTATAAACTAATTTATACTGGAACAATATTTCTGAAATACAAAATAAGAAAACATAAGTATATTTATCCATACTAAGTAAAGACTCCTAATTTCTTCTGCATCGTCTATTACATATGAATTTTGTTGACGTAAAACAGATGATTTTATCTTTATTCTCCGTTACTTAGGACTATATCTGGACAAACGACGGACATGGAATCCTCATACAAGACTAAAAAGACAACTGCTCGTCGATTCCGACTATTACAACATTTACTAGACAAATGGTCTAAAATGCCAATCCATTACAAAAGACCGATCTACATGACTATTATAAGGCCTATCTGGACATACAGAGTTGAGCTTTGGGGCTTCACTAAACCAATCAAATTCCTCCCGAATCCAATCCTTGCAGTCCAAAATCCTTAATGCTCCTTACTTTGTTACAAATCAAGTCATCCATCAGGACCTCGATGTTCCATATGTAGCCGATTTGGCCAGAATCGGATACCATTCCATTCCTTCATCAGCTAATAATGCTCCTAGGCGTCTGAAAAGAAGATGACCTCGAGATCTTCTCCTCTAGAAATGTTATTGGAGTTCTATCAATGGGTTGATTCTCCACGTCTTTGTATCATGTCACTATGTCACCTACAGCAAATTTACTTGTTGTATATATTTTTATACAGTTGTATATAACAAGAAATAAATTATAAAAAAAAATCTTTATTCCAACTTGTACTGGTATCAGACTTTCAGAAACACAAAGAAAGGAATTATTTGAAGTTGTATGAAATTATTTATTTAATAAGAACGTACAAGTACTTATGATTATTAGTTATTCAATGTTGTAACCTACTTCTTTATCAGAATACTAATCCAGACACCTTGATATGCTACACTTCCTTGATATTTCCCTATCAGAGTAGTTTTTCTAGCAAAAGTTGAACTTGATGTATACTACATATCTATACTTACAAAGAATATATAGGAATATTTTGTTTATTTATTTATTTTGTTAACGCTTTCTGAAATCTTCGCTCTATATCTATATAACGGTCGTTATTAGCGGGCAGTAGTGAATACATCACCGTTTGACCTAGCACAGGGACTGTACTACCACTACCTAATGCTTACATGTCTCCTCTATACAAACAACTAGTTTGCTACTAATTAATTAGTTAACAATATTCGTCTAGTCTATCGAAAATGGGACCAATCTATTTGTTGATGGGTAATTTAATCCCCATTAACATCATTAGAAATTAACAAAGTGGTATAATTTGATTGACTTATGATTTAAAAAGGTAGTTATAGGAAACTAAGCCTTTTGGACATAAATATAGATGTCAGTTCCAAATGATATTAATTATCCAAAACTGAGATTTCAAGTTTAAAATGTTTTGGGGAGCATTTCTGGTTATGTCAAGCAGAAATTTCAAAATTCAAATGTCGTAATTTTTAAAAATATATTTATGGTTTATAATCATGAGAGATAGTTGACCGTGGATGACTTATACGAGGATGGAGAAGATGGTTTGGGGTTGCGGTAAAATTAAAACACAAATAAGTTGAAGTAACTTATTTAACCGAGCCAACGTTTCGGCCAGAATTTCTAGCCTTCATCAGGCTATCAAATAAAAAATAAATTAAAACAGAATGACATAAAGTAAATAATTGTATAGAATGGAATTAATAAAATAAAGTGATGAAAGAAGTGAAAAATAAAATGTGTACATAGATAATTGAATAAGTAGGTAAAATAACATAATTAAGGAAATAAAATAAAGATGAAGTTATATAATGCAAAGAAATATGAAATTAATTATATTAATTAATAATTAAAAAATTAAAATTATGGAAGAAAAAAAAATTGAGAGGAAGAAAATATATGTAACTATAATAATACATAAAAAGGCAAAATATAAGTAAAGATTAACAAAAGAAATGAATAGAAAAAAAATATTTTGAAAACAACAATAGCAATATATGGTGAACATAACTAATAACAAAATATATTTAAGATTTAGTTTAAGTAAGTATTAAAGTGAAACCTGGAACTATTTTTTTTTTTTTAAACCACCATATTGATAGTACATAGTATTTTTTTTTTACATAGAATTATACAATTTTTGCAATATAAAATGTATCAGTAAACACAATAAAATAGATTCTTATTTTTAAAAGAAAATAAACAATTAATTCATTAGTAACCCCTTATTTTTATATATATTTGAAAATATATATTTTTAATATTTGCAACTTTATTACATAAAAATAAATCTATTAAATGCGGTATGACTTCTATTACAGATACAGACTTGTGGAGAAAGTGCCCATTAGTAGCACTCCAAATGTATAAAATTAATTTTTTTTTCAACTTTATGTACAATTGTATCAACTTATTTATTCTAGTTATATGTGTTTTTATCGGTTAAATTTGTATCTGTATCCGTATTATACTTCCCATGTATCTTTTAATATATATAAGTTACGGTACGAGTCAGCTGCAATACTGAACTTAT
>NW_027109708.1:189863-191734 GCF_000696795.3 Halyomorpha halys
CTTATCCTATACCGTATTTATTCATTCAAGTATTTCTTTAAACTAGTTTTGTCTAACTAGCAAACTATTTCGTTTTGTATATTTATTTATTTATGTATTTGGAGATGATTGTTTAAATGAATTTTCCAATTTATTCTTTATATACACTTAATTAGTTATGCGCACACATGTTTACTTCTGCATTTATCTTTTCTCTCCTGGTGTATGTATGAGAAATAAAATAGTTTATTTATCGTAGATTGTGTATTTTTTATATCTCTATAATTATTTTTATAGCACACACTTATTCAAGAATTCCTAACCTTGTATAAGATTAGTATGCAAGAGAAATATATATATACATATATATATATAAATTTCTTGTGACTTCTATAAACAATAATCATCTTTCGTTAAAATCATTTTAATAGAGGTTCTTTAACCTTTCTATTGAATTTATCTTTAATTTTCGAATAATAACTAGGCAGCACGTGCAGTTTGACATCGCACGCAATCTTGTGGCTTTATTCAAAATTAGGTTTTCATCTCCGTCAACACTCTCTGTGTACACATCCCCGTTTTCATTCTGTTCTTCTCTCGCTGTGTGTACACACACCCCCATCTTATCATCCCTGTAAAGTCCTCTTTATGTAGAATCGGTGTGACCCAAGCCATTGTTTCTCTTTCCTTTTCCTTATAGCGTGTGTTCGTTATTTACAAGAATTGTGAAGTATTTAATGGCAGAGATTTTTTATAAGTTTGGTTTGCCTGCTGACTGTGAATCATATTTATTTTTGTTGTCATTTATTTAATGTGATTTATAACTGTATAAATCGCGAAATGGAAATTTCACTGTAAACGAAATGAAAATTTCAATTGCACTTTATAATGACCAAAAATTGTACCTTCATTAAATTCGATTTTAACGGATTGTAGTATAGACCCAGTTTAATTGTCCAAGTCTTCTCTTATTATTTAATTATGCGACTTGATGAAGAGTGAAATTATTGCTGAATACAAGGTGTTCAAGGCACTCTCTAAGTTCTGTTCTGACCGTTACAGCCTAAAGTTTTAGTTATTGCAGCCCATTCACCCGCCCCCTTTAACATCAAATTTCATAGAAACTGCTGTAAATAAAGGCACATTGTGGAGAAGTTTGCGTCATTAATGATGGGTTTAACGACTAGATCATTGTACCTCAAAGTACTTGTTAACGGTTGGTTCCACGTCTCTGCCTGCAACTGGCACATAAGAGCTTATCCTGATTGAAAATTGAACCATCTCAGGAGTATTAATTCAAAACAAGCGATGAAAGGAAAACGTTTCGTGGATTAAAAACTTATCATCTATAGTGATTATTAGCAATGCAGCTGTTATTTAAGTAAAATCACGCTCGAATTGCTTTGGGACAAGGCTTGCAGATGAGTATATGATGCACATTCGTAATTACTAATAGAAGGCATTTGCCTAATAGAAGGCAAATGCAAATGAATTAATTGGCTTTTTAGGTCAAAATTATTAGTGCTTAGCTGGATGATCATAATTCAGAAATGTTATTTTGCGCAATCAAATGTTACATTTTTTATGATGTATTTGATAAAAAATGTCAGAAAAGATGTTAATAAAAAAAAAAATTAAAAGTTTTTTATTCTTTTTATTTATCTTCAATTTATATTCATATCTTACATCAAACTTATACTTACATTTATTACTTTATTTTGTATAATTTACACACTTTTGTACCTCTATTTATTTTGATTATTTTATTATCTTCACCATATCATATTTATTGTATCCATTGTTTTAATTTTCTATCTTGTTTTTTGTATTTTATCCGCACATGTATAAATATATATAACGAGTTTTTGTACTTTTTCTTGACTGTTGTAGGG
>NW_027109708.1:192009-196540 GCF_000696795.3 Halyomorpha halys
GTAATAATTTATTACCCCTATTACGTATAGTATCATTTAATGTATACTTTTTAAAATTTTTTTTTTTACTATTACTAATTTACTAATACTCTTTACTTTAATATTATTTTCAAATGTAACGTATTATTTAACCGTTAATCCCACACCACTCCTCTTTCCTGTCAACCTTTCATTTTCGTGTTCGCTCGTAATCTTTGTAGGTGTACTTCCTATCTTGTTCATTATATTCCTTTCTTTTTGATTTTATTTCTATTGTTTAGTGTGTACTAAATTTTTTATATTTATTTTTTATCTGTTGTTATTTCTGTCTTCTTTAATTATCTAAAACCTTTTGTTATTGTTATTTAATTTTACGTTATAATGTATTTTTTTTAGCCTTGACGAAGCCCTGCAATGTCGGATGAAACGTTGCCTCGTATTAAATAGTTTTACGACTATTTGAGTTTTTTTTTTTTTTTTACCGCCCCGGAACCATCTTCCTTTTATTATCACACACAGTTAATCATCGATCTTGCAAAAAGTGTTTTATGTTGTTTAAAACAATTATTTATTTCTTAAGTATATAAAATTAACCTATGCACTGAATACATAAGTCACCTACAAAAAATAGGAGAGAGAACACTTGATTCAAAAAAGCAATACCAGCCAACTTCATTGGTTAGCAACACACACAGCATACTTAATCTAGTCGAATAATTGCTTATTATCCGTATATTACATAGGCATAAATATTTAATATTAAAATATATAATAGTAGTACATGATTTTTTTTCTCATTGTTTAGTTATTTAAGAGTCATTTTTTAAACTTTTCTTCTATCAATAACCTATAGTTCTAAGTTTAATTCTCTCATAGTATATTAAAAATACTTTTTTTCTTGGTTCCCAAGGCGCTCTCAAGTCTCCCGCTGGTATACCGAATTGAAGTGGCTCTATCCAACCTCCCTAAGGCAATACCTCCTTGGTGTTTTCCTATTCCAAGTTCTTAAAATCAAAAAACCTACCTATATCCTTGATCTCCTCACTCTTCGTTCATCCATCCACTCATTAAACACCAGATCCCAACCGATTGATTTATATATGCCCTCCTATAGAACCGCCTTCTTTAGCAAATCCTTCGTCATACGTGCAACCTCCTTCTGGAATTCTCTTCCCATCTCCATTCCTCCAGTCCTCATCCATTCTTTCCTTTAAACCACACCTATTCCTCCACTTATTGTATTACCAAGCCTCCGTATCATTGTAACCAAATAAATAGGCATATATTAATTAACATTATAAACAGTAGTTAAGCCAATATCCCAATTACTTACTGAAAACTTGTAAATGCTTGCCAGACAAAAATCTCAATTTATAAACCATGTATTTATTCTTATGGGACATATGTCCCAGAATAAAATTATTTTTTCATTTCATTTAAAAAAAAGTATTAAATATATAAGTGATAATTATAAAAAGTTACAAACATTTTAAAATATGGGGCAATTAATATAAAAATGACTATTGGAAGAGTAATAAATATAAAATTGTAAAATATTAAGGTATAAAATAATTAAGAAGCTTATTACTTAAAATGTCTAGGTCACTTTTTTTAATCACTACTACTGGATCTCTGATACATGAATACGTTCCAATATTTCTTCAGAACAGCTAATTTTTTTTAAACTTATGTGCGGTATAGGTGATCGCTGGTTCAGAGGTTATTAAAGAATTGTTATAAATATTCTAACTAGTTTGTGTTCTTAGTACTGAAATAAAAAATTATATGAATGCTAAAAATAAAAAATTATTCAATTGAGATTCTGAGCTTAATTGAAGTTACCAGAAAATGTGGTATAGTACACGATACAAATACTCTTTTGTGAAAAACGTGTTTAAAATCAACCATAACATTTCATGACTTTAGAGTAAACGAAAAACCGAACCCTCTAGGGTCTGAATCAATATTTATTAAAAAATAACTAAAGATGGGAAATTTATTGTTTGTTTATTCTGGCTATCGTAACGGTGCACTGCCAGTTAGTGTGGTCTCAGAGGAATTCAGCGTTGGCTCGTTGTTTGTTGGTAAAAATGATTTTTAAAAATATTCCTGAACCTTAGGCTCACTTTAGGATTAAATTTCATATCCTGTATATACCATCAATTTTTTTTACATTCGTCCTGTTTTAGATTGATTATTTTTTCAAAAGATTCAATGCACAGATAGAAAGTGCAACCGCAAAATTAACATTCACATTATTGCTACGATAGGAAAAATTTTATTATGAGATTTAATATTTTTTTATTAGTAATAATATCCTTTATTTGTGTCCTCTTTTAACATCATTTTTTATTTACGATATTGTATTTTAAGTTTTTATTTACAATATTATCATAGATTGCACTTCAATAATAAGGTTGAATTGTCCATTTTTATTTAGTTTTGTTTAAAAAAATAGATATTTACGTCTTCGTTCGGCCTTCGTAGTATTAACGTTTTCTTTTAGAATCTTGTATTTAAATATCTAAATATTTTTTAAATGAATGGCATTTTTTTTAACAAAAGCTAAAATTATTTTGTCGAAATTTGTACACTTTTTAAGTGTGTACAATGAAAAAAAAAATTAATTTACATACGGATAAAAAAATTTGTTATGCTATTTGACGATGTACTGATCAATCAAATATTGGAAATTTTATTGAAAGATCAGACTTTTATTATCTATTATGTTTTCACCAACAACTCGAAAAGTTGATTACCTTAAGCCATGTTATCATATCACGATAAATACAAACGTTGAATACATCTTTTTTGGGGGGTGGGAGAGGGGTTTCCTGTTTGTTCCTGTTTTGTATGCAATTGGAGTATTGAGAAAGATTCATCTTTACATAAATCTACACCCTTCATCCAGTATATAAATAAAACTCATACACATATTGTTATATACCAAAATTTACATTTACAAATTTCACTAAGTTACATAACCAAGCTATTTGTAATACATTAGGAGTTAGTGGCCGTAAACCTAAAAATATATGGCGCCCATTTTAAAAAAATATTCCATATCAGGCCTATACACCTTCAGGGAGTAGTAAATTTCTGTCGTCTTTTGCAAACAGTATTACGTTAGAATCCATTAAAAAAAAAAATAAATAAATTATATTTAATTCTTGGTTAACTTACATTTTTCTTGAATTTTTACCGTTTGAAAGTACTAATTTTTTTAAAAGAGAAGGAAGCATTAATGGCAAGATTGGGTTGATTAAATAAAGTGGTATATAAATTATAATAAATTCCCATTATACTTAAGCTGTTTTATCCGGAAATGGATAACTTGACACATATAACGATTTTCGTTAGGGGGAGTAAATTTGAAGGGGAGACTATGGGGAGGTAGAATTGACAGGGGGTGATGGAGGGCAGTGGGTCTTGGGAAGACCACAACCGCAGGGGACTACCACACCACCTCCAAGCAATTACTCAATCAATCACACCTTACCCGCAATGGTCCTACCATCGTCTTACCAGGCAAATCAACGAGTTCCAATACCTGAGTTATCCTTTTCTTGTGGTTTTGAATCCCATTCGATAATATGGTCGTGTTACATGGCAACATTGATTGATGGAGCATCCAAGAATTAACAGTTAGGACTATAGAAATTAACGCATATCAGCGAAAAATGTTAACGTGGGCATTTTTCACACTTCATACCAACCAATTCTTAATATTTTTTTTTTTTGTAATAATTTATTTATTGTTATTTACAACTGTATACATATATACACATCAAGTAAATTTGCTGTAAGTGATATTATGACGTGATACAAACATGTGGAGAATCTACCCATTGATAGAACTCCAAAAACATTTTTATAGGAGAAGATCTCGAGGCCATCTTCTTTTCAGACGCCTAGGAGGATTATTAGGCAGTGAAGGAGAAGCCAGGTTTGAAACGAGTTGGTTTGGGTGGTTGGCAAGTTTATTATGGAAGGATTGGTATCTGGTTCTGGCCAAATCGGCAACATAGGGGACATTGAGGTCCTGATGGATGATTTGATTTGTGACAAAGTAAGGAGCATTAAGGATTTTACGAAGGATTATGGACTGTAAGGATTGGATTCGAGAGGAATTAGATGGTTTGGTAGAGCCCCATAGCTCAACTCCGTATTTCCAGATAGGCCTTATAACAGTCATGTAGATCAGTCTTTTGTAATGGATTGGAAGTTTGGACCGTTTGTCTAGTAAATGTTGTAATATTTTAAAATACAGTTAAATATTTAACATATTTCCATTTCGATTTCACATATTGCGTGTGGAATTGGAGTAGTAAGGAAGAATCTTCTATAAATAAAAGGTTTTTTTTTTTTTAATTATTTATTTAATGTAATTTACAACTGTACAAAATAATACAATAGGTAAATATGTAGTATGTTACATATACACTTGAAAATCTTGGCAAGGAACCACCCATTGGTGATACTTCAAACATTAATTTAAATTAGAAGGTCCCGTGGCCATCTTCTTTTCAGACGCCTCGGAGGATTATCAGGG
>NW_027109708.1:196590-202450 GCF_000696795.3 Halyomorpha halys
ATGTTACATATACACTTGAAAATCTTGGGAAGGAACCACCCATTGGTGGTACTTCAAACATTAATTTAAATTAGAAGGTCCCGTGGCCATCTTCTTCTCAGAGGATTATTAGGGATTGTTAAGGATGAAAGATTGAGAAATAAATAAAAGTATTGCTCAAATTTGTTAGATCGATTAGCATATACTTAGATGATGAATTATCCACAGAGCTGTTTGTTCAACTTTGATTCCTCATTAGGAATAATTTGGTTAAAGTGGTTAAAATTTCGAATATGCAATGAGTAGTAAGTCTGACCGAATAGATTTCCTATTAATTAAGAAGAGAACCAGCCAATTAGTTTGACAAAGACTACATTTTATATCTTTCTTTTACAAAGTTTGTGTTATAGCCTTTGTACTCACAACGAAATGGAGGTTACAGTCCAGTAAAATACTTCTTAACAACCAACTTGTAATATTTAACTATTCCAGAAATGATAGGGAAATCATTTTCTGAATATGGGAAGGATTTATTTAAAGTCGATTAATCAATCATTTTTTTTTTCAGTTTTTGCTTAGATTACAAATATATTAAACTGGAAATCGAAATAGTTTGATTCGTTGTTCGTTTCCAATTTTTTTTTTTTTTAAGCTTTTTAATCTAAATTTTTAATCATTCAACAAAATGTTTGTGTCAATTAGGAACTATACTGTTGACATGAGAAAAAATATCAAGAGTAAAGATACAGCGAATCTAGTTTGCTTTATATTAGAACGATGCTTGCAGTCCCAATGATTTGCTTATCATAAGCTAAGAACTAAAAAATGAGAAATTTGTGTATTGTGATAAGTCTAAGAAGTTGTTCTTTATCGGGAACTGCTACACTGATAGATCTGTTTAAGAACTTGAATTGTGACTTTTTTTTTTTCAATACCACACATACCTTTCAAATTGTAAGCGAAAACAACAACTTTTTGTCTGAAACAATTTTACATGAAGTGTATATTTCTTTAAAATAATAAAAAAAACTTTATAAATGGCCTTTATATGCACTTTTAACTTAAACAACAACGAAGCTATCAATTTCGTCATAATACTGATGAGTTGAATCATCACATTCGTAACCTTCTCAAAAAAGTCACTGAACTTCAACTCAGAATTAAGTATATTTTTTATAGGTAATTGATTACTAATGACTATTGGGAACGATATTTAGGAAACATTAGGGGAGAACAGCGGAAAGTTTGGGTTCTGGTGTGAATAGTTACTTTTAAAGTCTTTTTTTTTTTTTTTTTTATTTAATGTAATTAACAACTGTACAAACGATAAATACAATAAGGTAATATGTGGAATGTTTCATTTACACTTAAAAATCGTGGGAAGGGAGCACCCATTACTGGTACTTAAAGCATCAATTTAAATCAGAAGGTCCCGTGGCCATCTTCTTTTCTTCCTCGGAGGATTATCAGGGATTGTTAAGGATGAAAGATTTAGAATTAATGGGTTAGGATGGTTAAGGAATTTGGAATGAAAAGACGCATATCTGTTTTGGGCCAAATCTGCAACGAATGTGATGCTAAGGTCTTTGTGAATGAGTTTATTTGTAACGTAATAAAGAGCATCAAGGATTTTTGATTGTAAGGATTGGATTCGGGAGGAATTTGATTGGTTTAGTGAAGCCCCAAACCTCAACTCCATATGTCTGATTATCGTAGTGTATACTAATTTTTTGTAGTGAATGGGAAGTTTAGAGCCTTTGTCAAGTAAGTGTTATAGCAATCGGAATCTACGAGCAGTTTCTTCAGAGCTAAAATTTGAGTTCTGGAGTGAATAGTTACTTTTAAATTCAGAGCTTTATTTTGGTTTTATAGAATAAAGAATAGTTTTACATGATCAATCCTGGATAAGTATTTAGTACACTTTATTAGGCTTCGGTTCAAGGAAAGTGCTTCTTATAAAAGTCATTTAGAGTGCTACATAATAGCGTAATAGATATATAGCGAAACGTCATATAAACATTATTATTAATTTATTTATTTGTTTATGGAGTTAGCCTGCCCCCGTACAAAGTTAGCCTGTAAAATACATAAAGATTATAATTAAAAACATAATAATTATTATTTTTTTGACTTTTGGCGTTTAATTATTTTAAATTCGATCTTGAAAAAAAAAGAGAAATAAATCCAATGTATTTCATATTCTGTTCTTAAAAAGACACTTGACGAAACCTGTCGTATAAGATGAAAACTAATTTCATAATCCGTCTTCGTCCATCTTTGATATCTTTCGCCATTTAGATAAAAATCTCTCACCTGACGCCCTCCCTCTCTAACGGGATCGATGAAGTTTCACGCATATTAAAGTTACTTTGGTTATCTTTAGTTTAACTTCGTTCTTGCCAAGAATACGACAGTATAACAAAAGGTAATGATCGGGAGAAACCGAACGGTCTCGGTTGTTTCGATACGAAATCTTGTCTTTGTTTTTCCTTTTTAATCCTTTGTTATTCATCAAATTCATTAATATTTTCTATTTATCTATTGTTCATTCTAATCAGCGAAATCGAAAAAAAAAGTAATAGCAAGATGTCTGTAATTTTTTATCAATCTCTTGTAATTGTTCGATAAATCACAAATCAAATTCATTACTAAGAATAAAAACCGTATCAACAAGAAATTTAAGAATTGCACGAATATTGACTTCATTTAGATTAATGTTTCGGCAAAGGCACAGTCTCGTATTATATACATTTCGTATAATTGATAAGTCTTGGTAAATTTTAATGAAAACAAGTTTTTAAATTGCGTTTCTATGCGTCATTCAACAACCATAAATGACATGGCCCCATTCACTGAAAGCACTTGAGTGTTTTTTACAGGAGAAACATTTTTCCAGCTTGTTAAATAGCAGCGCTCATCTCTTCTCCCCTTTCTTTCTATATATTTTAACATAATGTCATCATTTCATGTCAGATGAAGGAAGAACCTTCAAGGAAATATTGTCTCTTAGGAAAATTATCATATTTTTTGTTCAATTCGCAATGGGAGGTGACCATTTGCAGAACTCATCATATGGCATAGTAAATTTGAAATTGTAAGCTAGATATTATTATTATATTAAAGTAGTTTATAATACGAAGATTAAGAAAAATATCAGGAAAGAGTTTGAATTTGGTAAAGAATTCAAATTAACACGCGCTTAATTTTTGCGAGAATGAATTAAATATTTGATATAATTGGGAAGTAAAGTATTTAATAGTAGTATGCAAACTGCTATATAAATACTATATGCAAGAAAGAGAAATACTTTATTTATCTATGCTGCCTAAATACATCAGGTTGCTATCTCACACAGCATACTTATCAATCCGTAATCGGACATATATAAATTACACACACATGGTATAATCAGAAAAAAAAGAGATACAATAATAAGATATAATAAACAATTTTTTTCCCCTATAGTTTCCTTTTACATTCAATTTCGGTCTGTAAAACAAATACAAATGTTTCAATTTATTCCTATTTTTCCTTCTCATTTCTGTTCCTCCAATTTCACCCTTTCACAATTATTTAATTCACCCGATCAACAAATTCGCTCTCCGGAATTCACCCTCCTAGATCCACTTCAGTGTCCCGCTAAACAAATTCAATATTAGACGGTAATGTGAGATCAGACCATCATTCATTGTCACAGCAGTAGATCAGTTTACCAAAAACAAACAAATAGATACATTTTACGAGAATAAGACTAACACATAGATTAAAAGGAAAACATAATAAAAAAACCGGTTACAGGAAACACTTGAATGGATAGTTTAAGTATAAAAAATATAATATAGAAAGCAATAGAAATTATGCGTAAAATGATAAATATATTTTATAAACGTCCATTTTATAAAGAAATAACAAGAATAATAGGAAGATATACCGCTGCTTGGCTTGAATTGATTTTTTTTTTTTAATTTATTTAGAATTGGACGTATTCCAAAGATTGTCCTATATTCAGGAGTTGCTGTCTCTACCGAAGTCGTCCTACAGACTTTCCAAAAGCTATAAGAATTATTACAAATGACATATTGCACTCCAGCCTCCAGTGGAATACCTCAAAATCCATGGAATACCTCAAACACAAAATGAAATACAATCTTTTTTTGTCAGTTTTGATTTATATTCGAATAAAGCAGCTAAGATTGAAATAAACATTTAAAATTAAGTTTTTTTTTTATATATAAGAAAGTGATAGTGTTAAATTGATATATAATTGAAAGTTTTTTTTTTAAAACTAATGAATTTGTAACAAAATAAGCTGGTTTGGCCGATATTGAATACCTGGGCAGAATAGCCTGCAAAAAGTTTTTAAATATTTTGTTTTACTAGACAAACGGTCTGAATTGCCAATCTATTACAAAAGCCTGATCTACATGACTATTATAAGGCCTATCTGGACATACGGAGTTGAGTTTTGGGGCTACACTAAACCATCAAATTCCTCCTGAATCCAATCCTTACAGACCAAAATCCTTCGTAAAATCCTTAATGCTCCTTACTTTGTCACAAATCAAGTCATCCATCATGACCTCAATGTTCCATATGTTGCCGATTTGGCCAGAACCAGATACCGTTCCTTCCATAATAAACTTCTCAACCACCCTAATCCACTTGTTTCTAACCTGGCTTCTCCTTCATTACCTAATAATCCTCCTAGGCGTCTGAAAAGAAGGTGGCCTCGAGATCTTCTCCTCTAGAAATGTTATTGGAGCTCTATGTTTTTATCATGTCACTATGTCACCTACAGCAAATTTACTTGTTGTATATATGTGTATACAGTTGTAAATAGCAATAAATAAATTATTTAAAAAAAAAATATCTATATATTTTGTTGTGAGGTGTAAATTTATATTTAAGATTGTCCCCGAGGACGACTGAATCGGCCGAAACGTTGGAATGTTAAAGTAATAATAAAGAGAGTTGAGACTTAACCTAGATACCAATTAATTTATTTAAACATTTAAAGTAAATTCTAATGACGCAAATGGGAGACTACAGTTCCTAGCCGATCAACCAATTGTTTATTTTCTTTTTTGTTAAAAGCACCAATATAATGTTAAATAAGCCTAATTATATTAAATAAATAAAATAATAATGATGAGAAAGTAATTCTTTTGTTATAGAATGAAGAAAAAATCTCAAAGTTAATTTTTTTTAAAAATATAATGTGCACATTCCTGTTAATTGTTTCTTAATCTTTCTTATTCATTTAAAGGACGGACGTCCTTTTCTTATAAAAAGTTTTTTTTTTTAAATATGACTTTTTGTAATTTAAAATTCCAACTTTACTAAGATTCCTTCCACTGATCCGACAGTAAAAGGTTCATCCTTTAGGAACTCAATCAATGTTTCATCTCATTTTCAAAAATGTCGTTGAGTGGGGAAAGTAAGGGGATCAGAACAGCAAAAAAAGTAAATTTATGAAGCTCTTTTTGATTAGAAAAAAAAAATCAAAATTTATGGTTGTATTTGACGTGGTGTGCTGTGCATCATTCCCATAAAATCTGTATTTATAGATTTTATAGTTATGACTTAATCATTCAGTGAAAAGAGACAACAGTATCCTTTGAATCCTCTCATGAGGAGGTAGCCCGTTTCTGAAGTGAGTGTGTTTAAAGTACGCGTAAGTAGTTACGTCAATTTTATATATTTTTATATATAGCAATCGGAATCTACGAGCAGTTTCTTCAGAGCTAAAATTTGAGTTCTGGAGTGAATAGTTACTTTTAAAGTCTTTTTTTTTTTTTTTTTTTATTTAATGTAATTAACAACTGTACAAACGATAAATACAATAAGGTAATATGTGGAATGTTTCATTTACACTTAAAAA